>NC_073305.1:132338402-132638402 GCF_027595985.1 Sorex araneus | reverse complement strand
TGTGCCTCCACCCCTCAATCTTCCAAAATGGTACTTGGCTATAATCAGATCTTTTTCTTTTCTTTTTAGTTTTGGAGCCTTGCCTAGTGGTGCTCAGAGCTTAATCCTGGTCTGTGCTTGGGGATCACTCCTGGCGATGCTCAGGGAACCACATGAGGTGCTGACATCAAATCCAGGCTTGCTATGTGCAAGACAAGTGCCTTACCTGCTCTACTCTCTCTCTCTCTCTCTCTCTCTCTCTCTCTCTCTCTCTCTCTCTCTCTTCCTATCTCTCTGGCCCTATAACAAGACTTGATAAGATGATTTGAAAAAGAAGAGTTCTTCTATCCATACAGAAAAACTCTGAGACAGCTAATGCCTTCAATACCTACCATGTTCTTACTTTGTGAGGGCAATAAGGCTTATTTTGATTTCTAGAAGCTTATAGACATGTCTATAAAACAACCAGCAAGGTGCAGAAAGGCATATAATTAAGAGCTAAAGTAAGTAGAAAAGACATTGGTAATGCTTATAGAGTTCAAAGAGGAAGACCTCAGAGAGGGTGTGCCAGAAGAAAGCAGGAAGGATGCTGGCCCTTCCTTTAGGAGACTTCAGCAGACAAAGGTCAAGGAACATTCAGAAGAAAATCAATAAAGGAACCATGGGGTTGGGGGTTCCTTGACTTACTGGGTATAGCAAAGATCCGGGGACTAAATGGAAGGTTGCATAAGTAAGATGACTCTAACTTTTGTTTTATATTAAATCACTGTGAGATACAGTTACAAAGTTGATCATGATTGGGTTTCAGTCATACAATGCTCTGACACTTGTCCCTTCACCAGTGCACATTTCCCATCACCATCACCAACATACCCAGTTTCCCTCCTTCCACCCCCCACCCCTGCTCTCATCTGCCACTATGGCAGGCATTTTTCTTCTCTCTCTCTCTCTCTCTCTCACTCACTCACTCACTCACTCACTCACTCACTCACTCACTCACTCACTCACTCTCTCACTCTCTTTCTCTCTGATTTTGGGCATTATGGTTTGCATTTCAATAACTGAAAGGTCATCATGTATATCCCTTTTACTTACTTTTAGCACTATCCTAACTGCTCTCTCCCACTCTCCACCACTTGTGGCAAGCTTCCAACCATGGGAGAGTCTTCCTGGCCTTTGTTTCTATTGTCTTGGCTATTAGTCTCAGACTATGTATTTTATATCCCACAAATGAGTGCAGTCATTTTATGCTGTCCCTCTCCTTCTCAGATGACTCTAACTTGAAGAGGGACCAGCAGGGTAGGGGAAGTAGAGGACACTGGCAGAGAACAGGGTCGATGTGGGTTTCTGAGCAAGGAAGTGACGTGCTGCAGAAAGACAAGCTGAACAGGCCCTAGAGGACAGGGATTGCAGGGCCTGAAGGGCCTGGCACATGTGGAAAGGGGGTGAAGGAAAGGTCAGTGGGGGAAACGCACAGAACTCCACCATGTAGACCTGAGGCTGCGGGAACACTGGGGTGCTCCAGGGAAGCTCAGAGGTCTGGCTTGGTTTGGTTTTCGAACCAAGCCAGCAGCGCTCAGGGTTTACTCCTGGCTCTGTGTCCAGGATCACTCCTGGTGGTGTGCAGGGGACCATATGCTGCAGTACCATGGAGAGACTCAGGATTGCTGGAGTTCGAGGCAAGAGTCTTGACCCCTGTCCTATCTCTCCCACCCAGCGGCCCAGCTTGAGTCATGGAAAAACTCAGGAGCATTCCCAATTTCCAAATGGCAAGGCCATAGTTCTTGGAGCTTGGAACTCGAATTCTGAGATCTCATCCCTCAGAATTCTAAACTGTTGCATGCACCATCAGCATGGGCCAGGAAAAAGCAGGGACCGTTTCTGTCTGGCCTCCTTGGCGCCCTCAAGGGCAGCAGGTGTGCGGTCTCCCCATGAAACGTCCTGTTTATCTGTCTCCAGGCTCCATCAGCATTTCCCAGTTTTTGATGAGGAGTCCTCTGGCTTGCAGCCTTTCCACAGGCTCACGCGGAGCCACCTTTGTAGTGAGAAGTTCAGAAGTAATAACTACTCTGACATGACCTGTGGGTTATTTCATCATTCTGTTTAGATCGAGTGTTTGAAAAAGGTTTTGATTTATGATGATCATAATGAATGAAATAAAAGTAGGAAGCCTCTAGTTTTGAGTTTTGGTTTCTGTGCTCCTTCTCCAGACTCTACAGCTGCTCCTGGGTGGGTGCTGGGGGGTCACACCCAGGTGCCCACATTGCAATGCCTATACGTTCAGGATGTTGCGCTATCTCTCCGGCCCTGTGCTTTTGTTTTTTAACATGTTGATGCTGGTGCGTACCACCAGTAACCCACACTTGAATGTGGTTTAATTAACACAAATTGCAGAACCGGCGTCAACATATTAAATAGACGACTGAAATTCTCCGGTAAGAGACTTCATTCGATGAGCACCATACAGAGGCAAGATAAAGACCTGCTAGCTTTCTACAGTAGCCAGCCTCAGCCAGGAGTTGGACTACTTCATCAGCACACACCAGAGACCACCAGGACCACCGTCAGTAGTGCTGGGGGAGTCAGGCTTGTGGGGGGGGGGGGGCATGCAATGCTGGGAATTGAACCTGGGGCCTTGCACAGAGTAGATTAGTACTATCTATGACTTGAGCTATCTTCCCAGCCCAATACAGAGGTTTTGTTTATTTTATTTATGATAGAGGGGCCACACCTCGTCGGTGGTTGGTGGACCATGTGGTGCTGGGGACCGAACCAGGGCTCCAGAATGCAAAATATGCGCTCTAGCCAGTTTAGGCTATCTCTTGGCTCAGTGTACCTTTTAAAGTATAAATAGAATTGGTGTCACGTGCTCCCTACTAGCAATGAGACTGTTCTCAGGCTGTGGGGAACAGCATGAGAACCCCGCTGACCTTCTACTTCCCACTCCCCTGCCCCTGCGGAGTCAGGGACTTCCTGCTAATACCCCCCCCCCCCCCCCCCCGTCTTCCCCTCACCATGCGCATCTGGGCTCTGTGGCAGAAAGGCGGGTGTGCGAGAGCAATGTCTGCCCCCACTCCAGGCCCAGGGGCCTCTGAAGCTCTGAGGTGGGGCTACACATGGGGGAAAGCCATGCTGCTCTCGCCTGCCTTTCCTCCCACAGCCCTGGGCCCTGCCCTTCCATATCACATGGGGAGAATTTTACATAAACATATTTCAGCGACTAGTCACAGCCATGTACACAGGAGTAAACAGAGAGCGTGTGTTCACATCCTCCCAGTGCAAAAACGCAATAATTGAACTTGAACATCTTCCCAGAGAGGGACTGAATCCTACAAGGGTTAGAGCTCTTGTCTTTCACTCGGTTGACCCCACTTCCACCCCCAGCATCACGAGGCAGCGCTCGAGAGCCACCCCTACCCACTCTCCACCAAAATAAGCTTCCAAAAGAAAGAATTTTATTTTGAGGGTAAGAGGGGGCACTTTTTGAGTCATACTGGCAGTGCTCAGGACTTACTCCTAGATCTGTGCTCAGAAGTCACTCCTGGTCAGGCTTGGAGAACCATCTATAGTGCTAGAAATCTAACTGGGGTCAGCTGCATGCAAGGCACACACTCCAAACTCTATATTCTATCTCTGGCTATTAAAGAAAGAATCTTGAAATTGTCATTTAAAAAATTTCAGGGCTGGAGCAATAGTATAGTGGGTAGGGCATTGGCCTCGCATGCAGACAACCTGGGTTTGATCTCCGACATCCCATATGGTTCCCCGAGAAATGCCAAAGGTAATTCCTGAGCATCGCTGGGTATGACCCAAAAAAGCAATTAATTAATTAAAATTTTAAATTCTACTTCATCTGTGTATTATTTTCTACTTCAGTTAGTTCCTCTTTTATAATTCTCCTGGTATTATAGTCCTGCTAAACTTCTACAGCATTTTCTTTTTGTCTTTACTTCCTTAGCAAATCTCATGACAAGCACAAATCTGGCTTAAAAACAGCTATGTGGGGCTGGAGCAATGATACAGTGGGTAGGGTGATTGCCTTGCACACAGGCCGACCTGGGTTCGATTCTCAGCATTCCATATGGTCCCCTGAGCACCGCCAGGAATAATTCCTGAGTGCAAAGCCAGGAGTAACCCAAAAAGCATTAAAAAACCCCAAACAAACAAACAAATGGCTACGTTCCTCCAAAGCATCTACCCTTATATAATGAAAGCCTCTACACCATGGTGAATGAGAGATTCTCTGTGTTTAGAAAGTAACAACCTAACCCCACCCAACTTTGGGGACTGATGTCAATAAAAAGCCAGTCAGGGGCTGATGCTGTAGTATACTAGGGAGAGGGTATTTCTTGCATGCAACTGACTAGGGTTTGATCCCTGGCATTCCATCTGGTTCCCCCAAGCATCATCGGGAATAATTCCTGATTACTGAGGCAGTTTACCCGCTCTTCACTGAAGTTCTTCACTTAGTGGGTGAACAATCCACCCACTGCACACGGCCGAACCAGGTTCGATTCCTTTGCCCCTCTCAGAGAGCCTAGCAAGCTACCCAGAGTATCTCGCCTGTATGGCAGAGTCTGGCAAGTTACCCGTGGCATATTTGATATGCCAAAAACAGTAAGTCTCACAATGGAGGCGTTACTGGTGCCTGCTGGAGCAAATCGATGAGCAATAGGATGACAGTGATACAGTGATACTGAGCCAGTAGTAGTCCCTCAGAATGGTTGGGTGTGGTCTAACATCCCTCCACCCCCTCTCAAAAAAATAAGTCAGGCAGCAGAGAGCAGACAGGGCTATAGCTCAAGCACATGCCTTGCGTGTGTGAGGCTCTGGGTTTGACATCCAGCACTATATGGCCTTGCAAAGCACAACTGAGGATGGCACTCTCAGCACTAGTAAATTTTTTTAAATAGTTAAAAAAATTAGCCAGATAGAATTCTGAGAAGAAAACAGCTCTAATAAGAGTGCAAAGGTCATAATAATTGGCTTTCTCTATCAAATGGAGGTATTAGTTTCTCCACAAAGGCAAACTCTTTCCAAAGATCCTCATATTCTTCAATTTATGTCTGTTCCAGAAAGATAATTCAGTCTCTCTTATATAAGATAAATTTGTGTTCAATGTGGAGTAAAATTGGAACCATGCATCATACGCTCTACTAAGACACAATTATTCTGAAGGAGTGACTGACTCCATCTTTAATCTCTGCCACCGCTCTCAAAGCAATGGGGAATTTTGTCTTCCTTTCTACAAAAATTTTAAAGACACACATTGAAACAGTAATTAATTTCAAGCTTTTTCCTACTATTCTGAAGCATATTTGAATGTGACAAAATCAAATAAAAGATGTTATATTAACACCAACGCTTCAAAATACTTGTGGTAGGAAGACTTCCGAATTCCAATCCTTGGATATACATGAACTGTGTGTCTTCCGATCCCTCCCCACAACCTCCTTTGAGAGTGGGCAGAATCTGTGGATATGACTGATGTTTCCTCACAATTAGGCACTTTATGAGGCAAAGGTGAAGGGATTTGGCAGACGTAATTAAGTTCCCTAATGAGTTGACTTGGAGTTAAACTCAGAAAGAAAATTCTTATTGGTTGACTGACCCAATCATGTGAGCCCTTTGAAAGAAGCATCTAAAGGTCAAATACTTGAAAGCCTCAAAGACTACCTCTCCAAAGACATTAAAGAAGCAAGTGATGGGTCTGGAGAGAGTACAAGGGGTACAGTGCTTGCCTTAAATGCAGTCAACCTTGGTTCAATCTCTAGTACCACATAGGGTCCCCTGAGTACTGCCAGGAGTGACCCCTCAGCACAAAGCCTCTGAGCACCTGGTGCTGCCTCAATGTCCCTCTCCCCAAGTAAAGAAGCAAGTGCGTATGAATTCTCCAACTATAAGAGAATTGATTCTGCGAATAACCAGGGATACTCAGAGGCAAGACTGTAACCTAGCTCACAAAATGATGGTACAATTTAGAGTCCAAGCAGAGTCCAGCTAAGCCTTGTCCAGACCCATCACCCATGGGAACTGAGATAAGAAATGTCTTGTTCTCAGTAGCTAAATATGATAATTTGGTATGAAATAACAGAAACCTATTTCAATAGCCAATAAACATTTACTGGCCAGTGTTCAAGTATCAAGAACCATGGTATATGTTTCAAAGGACTTTTTTTTAATGTATGGATTAATTCTTATTTAAAGTACTTTAATTTATGATAGAAGCACCTTAAGGGGACAGATTGGTCTATATTCAGTAGCCATAGCAGTTATGTAGTCTAGAGATGTGAAGGAAGGCAGCAATTAGGAAAAGCTTGGTGAAGGTGGTAACAGTGTTAAAAGTTAGGAGAATAGGGGAGGATGGCGTTGACATCCCAGGCAAAAAATGTGAGCAAAGCCAGATAGAGAAGGGACCACCAATCAAAGGATACTAGAAGGGCCCGCTTGGGATGGGAGATATGGGCTGAAAGTAGACTATAGACCGAACATGATGGCCACTTAATAGCTCTATTGCAAACCACAACACCCAAAAGGAGAGAGAGAGAGCCAAAGGGAATGCCCTGCCACAAGGTGGGGTGGGGTGGAGGGGACAGGGTGGGGGTGGTGAGAGGGATGCTGGGACCATTGGTGTTACAAAATGGGCCATGGTGGAGGGATGGGTACTCGATCATTGTATGACTGAAACGCAAGCACGCAAGTCTGTAAGTCTGTAACTGTACCTCATGGTGATTCACTAATAAAGAATTTTTTTTTTAAAGTGAGTAAAGCAGGGGTGGGAAAAGGCACGGTGCAAACCCTGGCTGAGACTTACAGTTTCCTGGCCCCACTGGGAATTTGGTGGTCAACAGCCACTGAAGGAACTTGTGTGGTAACTGAGCAGGGGGCGGTGTGTGGGGGTGTGTGTGTGTCAGCTCCAGGCTCCCTCCATGGCACGGTTCACTGCTTTCCTTACAGAAGGAACCCTTCCTCTGCTCTCTGCTGGCTTCTCAGATGTTAGTACTGTCATCTCCTCTGCTTCCTGTTTCTTGTTTTGGTTAGTTGATTTTTTTTTGTTTGTTTGTTTGGGGACCACACCTGGCTGTGCTCAGGGCTTACTTCTGACTCTGTGTTCAGGGATCACTACTGGCGGAACTCAGGGGCCTATATGGGGTGCCACAGACTGAAACAGACTGGGACTCCGTGGCCAAGGCAACAGTCTTCCTCCTCCCCCCCCCCCAGTTATCTCTACAGCCCCCCCTCTATTATCTCTACAGCCCCGCTGCTTCCTGTTTCTTGCCTGCATAAATACTAGGGTCCCCCCTCTTATCCCAGTACAATATCCCAGGTACCTTGTTTATTAACAGACAGGAAATTTCTGTTCTGAGCCACTCAACACAAACTGTATCCCTCTCTGCAAGGAGTGTAAGGGTGGATTTCAGCCGTGTAATCTGTACATCCAGGACAGGAGAGATGACTCAAAAGGCTGAGTTTATGCTTTGGCTGCAGAAGGCGGGGTTTGAGCCTTGGCACCATATGGGCCCCTGAGTACTAACAGGAGTGAACCCTGAGCTTTGTAGAGTGTGTTTCCCAAAATAAAACAAATTCATACATCCACAACTCTCTCCTCTAATAATTATGAAATTGTGCAAAAGGAATGTAATAACTAAGAAACCTAAGGTGAATTTCAGAGGATAAAAATCTAAAATACGTTGATCTTTGATTTAGCAGAGAATTTTTAAATTATGTATACTTTGGTGTGGAGCGATAGTACAGCACGTAAGGCACTTGTTTTTCAGGCACCCAACCACCTGGGATCAATTCCCAGCACCTTATAGGGTCCCCCAAGCACAGTCAAGAGTGATCCCTGAGCACAGATCCAGGAGTAAGCCTTGAGTATCACAGGGTATGGTCCCCAAACAAAGAAACAAAATTACTTATATTTTCTAAAGAATTGATCTAATTAAAGATATTTATATTCATCAAAAACAAACAAACAAACAAACAAACACCCTGAGATTGAAAATTGGGATAATTCCCTCCAGAAATAATGAGAAGTTGCCCCTTTAAGAAAACATACTAACCAGACATTCCTAGAGTGTGGAATGGCTCCAAAAGTTTTATTAGCAAGATTTCAACAATCAATTTCCAATTGTTTAACACACTGTGCCAAGCCATCTGTAAATGCTTGCTGAACATGTGAGGTAGTGGTCAGTTAGGGAAACCAAGAAGGAAGACTGAGTTCTGTACATACCCTGATATATAGCAAAATAAGGACTGGGAAGAGGAGAAGAAAGTGGCCACTCCAAGAAGGAGCAGGGTCAGAGGAGTGGGGGGCAGACCCAGATGATCAGCTTGTCTCTGCGTGTGAAATGGGGTCTCCCTCTAAAAAGGGCACAAAGACCAAGAATAGATGACTGGATAAAGAAACCTTGGTACATCTACACAGTGGAATACTATGCAGCTATTAGAAAAGATGCAGTCATGAAATTTGCATATAGGTGGATCAACATGGAAAGTATCATGTTAAGTGAAATGAGTCAGAAAGAGAGAGACAGACATAGAAAGATCGCACTCATCTGTGGCATATAAAGTAACAGAGTGGGAGACTCACACCCAAGAGTAGTAGAGATAAGAATCAGGAGGTCTGCCCCACAGCTTGGAAACTGGCCTCACATGCTGGGGGGAAAGGCAGCTGAGATAGAGAAGGGAACAACAAGTAGAGGGTGTTGGGAGGACCCATTTGGGTTGAAAGATGCATGCCAAAAGTAGACTACAGATCAAATATGAAGGGCACTCAATACCTTTATTGCAAACCACAACACCCAAAAGGAGAGAGAACAAAGGGGAATGCCCTGCCACAGAGGCAGGGTGGGGTGGTGGGGGACGGGATAGGGGTGGTGGGAGGGATACTGGGAACATTGGCGGAGGAGAATGGGCACTAGTGGAGGGATGGGTAAACAATCACTGTATGACTGAAATGCAAACACAAAAGTTCATAAGTTTGTAACTGTACCTCACGGTGATTCACTAAAAAAATATTTTTTAAATAAATAAAAAGGGCACAAAGAGGGCTAACGTGATAGTACAGCCAATAGAGCACTTGTCTAGCATGCAGCTGCTCCTGGTTCCATCACCAGCATGACACGTGGTCCCTGGAGTACCACCTGAGTGATCCTTAGTGTAGAACCAGAAGCAATCCCTGAACACAGCCAGATGTGGCCCCCAAACAAAAACAAACCATACCAAAAAAAAAAATGAAAACAACTTGTAAGGGCATTAAAAAAAAAAACAGGTGCTGTTTGATGGCTGGAATCTTGGGAGACACTGGGTGCTGTCAGGTATTTGCACTGTATTTTTATGACCTTCAACCCTATGTTAACGATGTCTCATCCCTTTGGCTGAGCACTTCATATACATGATCTCACTGAATCTGGAGACACTTGCTCTTTCCCCTGTTCAAAGGAGGAAGCAAAGACTTGTGAGGTCCTTGCCCAAGGGCATGGAACCAGTTGGCAGCACCCAGAAGCGAGCATGGGCTGCCAGACTCCTTATCACCCTTCCCAGTGACTCCTCTCAGCTGCTGGTCAATTCTGCTCTAACTTCACTGCTCTGCGGGCAAGAGATTTGTTTTCCTGGTTGTCCCTGATCTGTTTCTCTCACATCTCCCCTTGCTTCTCTTTTCTAGATTAATTTCCTTTTACAGTTCCAGCCCCCTGTTGTAACCCAAAATTAGCTGTGCAAATTTTGCCAGATTTGAGGCAGGGGGTGGGGATGGGAGGGTAGTCAGCTATCCAATCTCCTGGTACAGAGTCTCCCATTATAGAAACTCTGTCCCATTCTTTGGATGGAGAGCTCAACCTCCTGAAATGTTTTTAGGGGACAGGTCTGAAGACATACAAGAAAAGGAGAGGCCAGGGCTATCCAGGCCCCCTTCCTCCCTGATCACACTGAATGATGAAACTTTGCAAAACACAAGACCCATTGCCCTGCTTTAACTATGCCTTGCAGTCCCTTCAGAGAGAGAAATCCTAAGTGCTTCCAGTGGCCTTCAGGCCCCTGCATCACCTGGCCCTGGCCTCCCTTTCTGCTTTCACCTGTCTGTCTGCAGCCCCCGAGTCTCTTTGTCACTCCTGAGCCAAGCCAAGGATTTCTGAGGGGCTCTTCTGGAACATCCTTCCTCTCAGATAAGCACAGGGGGTTGTCCCCCTATGTCAAGTCTCTCTGGAGAGGTTTTCTGTCTGCTGGCCCTTTGGGGACGTGCCTTCCCCCACCATCATGTCTGCTTTCTTTGTGCCTGTTCTCTCACTGCACCTCACACTAGCTCTGTTTCATGTCCATCTGTGAGGCGCGCTGGTCTGCCTCACAGAACGCCTGTTGCTCGAGCATGGACAGTAGATCCGCCTTGCTCACTCCAAACCTCCACTACCTCAAAGATCTGACTCATAGCAGGGTCCGCCAACATCACTTGAAAAACGAATAATTCACCTCCCTGATGTTTTCTGAAGGGAAACACTTGAGGTACTGTCTGTTAGCACATAAATACCTGGCTGGGACCTTGGGGTGTGTCTGGCCAGTCATGCAAGAAAGCAAGCACTACGAGTCCTCGAATAATGTCATTTCTTCCAACATTATTTTTCTTAGATCACCAATGAGGGAAAAAAAAGACCCATTCCCAGATGGGGCCCCTGTCTGTGGAATGTTTGTGTGATCTCTCTCTTCCTGCCTGCCTGGAGTTTCTGCAGATACTGGTTTCCCCCATACCCAAATATGTACAGGGCAAGGTCACTGGTCACTGGTGTGTCTAAATGGTCAGTCTGAGTGTGTGTGTATGTGTGCATGTGTGTGTGGACGGCTGCAGTGGTATGCTGTGTCATATGTGTTCTTTGTACAGTATGGTTCAAAGGTATCCTACCCAGGGTAGGTGCCCCGTTTGTGTTCTGAGCTTCTGAGACAGGCTCGGCCCATTTCTGCCTCTGTAATAAGATAAAGAGTTTAGAAAATCCAACATCTGTTTGGATTTTGGAAACAATATTTGGAAAATCCAAATATCACCTGGATTTTTACTGTTAGAGAGTTTAAATCCAAACAGTGTTTAGTGTTAGATCTGTCTTGGGGGCTGAAGAGATAGTACAGCGGTAGGGTGCTTGTCTTGCACAAAGCTGACCCATGTTCCACCTTTGGCACACCATGTGGTCCCCCAACCCCCTTTAGCAGTGATCCCTGAGCAGAGCTGGATGTAAACTCTGAGCTGAGCATACCAGATGTAGCACAAAAACAAAACAAAAAACAAAACAAAACAAAAAGTCTTGAGTATATCAATCTTGAGTCTTTCTATCAATTTAGAAAGTTGACAATGTCTCTGTGACCAGAAAGAATGGCACAGAGACTTAAATCTTGCTAACTTAACTCTCTGGGTTAACTCTCACTAGCTTTGGCCAGCCTAATGTAAAACTGGCTTTGTCCTTTATTTTATTTCAAATTGCAGTTTCCAAGAACTTATAGAGATGTTGGGTGAAGGCTTACTGTACAGGGAGAGTGGGGACCTAACAAGCATCCAAGAATAAGTTAGAGGGGGAACACAGGATGCAGAGTCTTCTCGAGAGATTCCTATTCAGGGTCTCTCACAGCTAAGGAGAACAAGGAGGGAGCTAATACCAGGACAGGCAGAAATTTTGCAATGAGAAGGTCTGATGGGTGCTTAGGGTTCCCCAGCGAAGGAGCAAGGAGGATAGAGGCCATTCTCTCAACAACCCCTCTCCTTCACCATAACACACACATACACCCCATCAGGGAGACAGGAGCCAGAGCAAGACATGGAGTAGGGCACAAGGGAACAAGAGTAACTGGCGGTCTCCAGTAGAGAAAGCAAAGAATTGGAGAGGGTCTAAGTCAGGGGTCTCGCTGCCTCATGCTGTTTGCAGAGAAGCAGCAGGAAGGAGTATAAAGGGAAGCCGAGAAGCCTCCACATGATCACCTGTGTGCAGTTCTGTGGACAAATCTCTCAGATTGGAACTCTGAAAGTAGGATTAGTGTTCAAGAAGGCTCTGTGATGAGACTTGCTTCATAAATTTAGTTTATCAGTGACATTTTTTTTTCTGAGCTAAACTTCCTCCTCCATTGGAGCTGCCAAATTTCTTCACTACCCATCTCTTCTCTGTCCCTCCCGGCTGCAGGGAGCAGTCTGAGCATGGCTATGGGTTCAAGTTCTTTCCCCTCAGGTCTGCACCACCTCACCAGCCATACCAGCCCCCAATCAGAACCAGACCTCAGAACTGATAAGGGGTTGGGATTGGGGGAAGAGTGAGGTGACTCCCAGAAGTCTTTGGGGGCCACTGGGGCTACACCTACTGATGCTGGGGTGTGGCTGAGGTGGCCAGAGAGAATCAACCCAGAGACAAATATAAGCCAGGCACATGCTTGACAACTTCGTGCCATATTCTGCTTCATGAGCCTTAGGAGTTTTCTAGTCCCTCTTCGGTCTTGGCAACATGCCACTTGGAAGACAAGCTGTTTCTAGCAAAAACATAGGATTAGGGTTAGGGTTAGGGTTAGATGGTGAGCCCTCCTTCATTCTGGAAATGAAACAACATAGCCCCTCAAGAGACCTCCTTCCTTCATTTCGCCTGTCAACAGCTGTCCGTACTGAGGGAGACTGGGAATTAGAGAGAAGCGAAACCATGGACAGCCTCGTTGGTCACACTAGTATCCTGAAGTACCCAGTCAGGGCCATGCTAGTATCAGGCATCACCAGAGTAAACTCTGACAACTGTCGCCTAGATACTGTGGGAAAGCTGGGCTGAGGCACTATTGCTTAGAGAGAAATCAGAGCTTCTGCCCAACTGTCAATCTTGATAAACTACGGACCTTGGTCAGTGAGCAGACATGGGGAAATGCTGCCAAAAACCAAGACTGGAGCTGCTCCTATCACTGATATGGTGTGATGAGCTACTAGTATGTTCCAGGGAAGGGAGCGCTGCCAAAGCAAACTGACATCCAAGTTCTTCAGCAGAAAAGCTGAGGAGATGCAGGGCACAGGAGACCTGCAGCCACAGCAAGGAAGGCTCAGTAAATGCTACGGTGGCTCTTCAAAAAAGCAAACAAACAAACAAACAAAAAACAACTCTTAGAATTGTCAAAGACATAAATGAAAATGTTAAAACAATATGATTTTTGGGGAAAAAAGAAGCTACACATCTTTGGGACTTGGCAATGATTTTGTCCAACACATTAAGCACAGACAACCAAAAATAAGTAAATAAAATAGACTTCATCAAAATAAAACTATGGCAGGGCCAGAGAGACAGCAAAGGAGGGCAGGCACTTGCCTGTGCATGGCTGACACTGGTTTGAGCCCTGGCACCACATATGGTCTCCCCAGTGCCAGTGCCAGGAGCTCTGAAGAGCAAGAGCTGGGAAGAAGTTAGATCTGAGGCAGCTAATTGGGGTGGGGCTTCTGTTTTATTTTGTTTGGGGTCACACCTGGGAATGCTCAGGGATTACTCTTGGCAGTGCTCGGCGGACCATATGGAATGCCGGGGATCGAACTTGGGTCAGCTGTGTGCAAGTCAAACAACCTGCCCATTGTACTATGGCTCTGGTCCCAGGGAAGGAGCTTCCTCACGATAAGACCTGCTCCCAGTTCCTTCCAGCCTCGTGGGACAAGTTTCACAGGACACAGGGAGGGTTGTGAGCATGTTCCTTGTGAGCATGTTCCTTGTGAGCATGACTGGGGGAAATTCTGAGGTTGTGGGACACAGACATTGAAAACATTGTGTCTATTCAAGTTTGAGAACTGTCAAGCAAGGAACTAAGATTACTGGAGGGAAAAAAAGGAAGGATGTACAGGTATGTCAACTGATAGTGAGGGTTCAAGAACGTGGAGTGGTGTGGCATAGACCAGCCTAGAACAGTCTTTGCAGAGACTCTGTTCAGACAGAGAGAGAGGATGGATGAGCACCTCTGTCAGGGTGCCCGTGTGGACTCAGTACCCGAGGCTGGGGCCAAAGTTGCTCACAGCACTGGCCAGTCTGGAAATTTTGATTAGGGATTCATCTCCAGAGCCCCGGATAAAACTACCAAAGCTCCTGGAGAGAGAGAAGCAGCTAGGACTGGAGTGATCCTACAGCTGGTGGGGCACTTGCCTTGCACACAGATGGTCCAGGTTTGATCCCGGGAACCCCATGTGGTCCCCTGAGTGAGACTGTCAGGAGTGATCCCTGAGACAGAACCAGGAGTCAGTACTGAGAATCACTGGGGAGAGAGAGAAGAAAGAAAGGGTGTTTTGCTTTCATATATAAAGGTGTTAAAATACAGAAAGTTGGCCTGAGTTAGGAGTCCAGTTTCTGACAGTGACTAGGGCATAAGCCACCTACAAATGACAAAAGAAGCTCCTTCTAGGTTTAAGAGGAGGGTTATGAGATCCCTCACTAAAATAGAGGACCAGAAATCAGTACATGTTCAAACTCCTGCTATGCTGCCTGGTTTTTTTTTCTCAAATGGGTAGAAAGGAGTAGATATACAATTACAGAATATGTGTAAAACTCCATGAAGGACATGCATTTTAATGGGTGAAAATGCTTTTCCATTAACCTATGTGCTCTTGACATTACAACCCAGGATAATTATGTGCATTCACTCACTCAAATCTGGAGAAAGAGCATAGCTATTTGGAGCTTGCTTTGCAAGCATATGGTCATGAGTTGAAGTCCCTGGTATTCCACTTGTGTAGAGCATGGTCCAGGAAGTTCTGCTCTTTGAACCTACTAGCTATGCTCTCTGGGATTCTCACTAAAACAAGTAATTTCTAGCTGTACCCAGCCAGGTATGTGTGAGCACCCCAAAAAGGTATATATCCCCTCCCAATGAGCTCTGCAACTAAGAAGAAATGTGAGTGCCCAGGGCCAGGAAATACAACCTTTGACTCTGCCGAGTGTGCGAGCTGATGTGTGACCCCTGACAAAGCGACACCACTGAACACGTGTAAGCACCACAGCCAGGCACAGCACAGCCCAAGTCCCTGTCCTTACACAAAAGAGAAACCTGGGCTACTTCCTCTGGCCTGGAGCTTGACAGTCCCACAAAAGCCAGGAAGGGGCCCCCGTCCTGGGATATGGCTGTCCACTGCATGATAGCCAGGCCCATCACAACAACATCATCAGTCACAAAGGGGAGAGAATTAAAAAAAAAATTAAAAAACAAACCAATATAAAACAAAGTCACTGTCACTGTCATCCCGTTGCTCATCAATTTGCCCGAGCGGGCACCAGTAACATCTCCATCGTGAGACTTGTTGTTACTATTTTTGGTATATCTAATACGCCACGGGTAGCTTGCCAGGCCCTGCCGTGCGGGCGAGATACTCTTGGTAGCTTGCTGGGCTCTCCGAAAGGGACAGAGGAACCTGGTCAGCCGCGTGCAAGGCAAATGCCCTACCCGCTGTGCTATCGCACCAGCCCATAAAACAAAGTAAAGCATAAAAATGAAAAGGAAAGCACAACATTTACAGAGCCATTAGCTGCTGGCCAGGAAAGTCTTTCTTAGCCTGTGTGTACATGTTCTTAGAGGCACACCTTCTTTCACAGGAAAAGAAAGGCCCGGTCTTGGCTGCAGAGGTCCAGTGAGTAGAGCTGTAGGCCACACAGAGATGCCCTGTGTGTAGTCTACAGTGCTCTAGGAGTGGTCCGACAGCGCCAGAGACAAGTAATTTGAGCCCACTCTCATGAATGTCTGCTCTGTGGAATGTGGTACTGTGCATAGCAGAGACCACGACTCACACCTCCCCTCCAAAGGAAACAAACAAACAAAAAAACCAAATATACACCCACCATCATTATTTTCTTCTTGATTTTTCTGCACTCTCATTGAGATGCTTTTCTGAGGTTTACAGACCAAAAAGGAGCACACAGAGAAGCAAGAGCTGAGAACACCATCTCCCCTCCTCTAGTTTGGTCCATGAATTGTTCCACCAGGACTCCTTTCTGCCCAGATGCACTCAATCAATATGCACCTGTTTCCGGACTCTAGCTGCCCCTGCTCTCAGCCTAAATAAAGGTTGATAACGATTATTTTCAAATTGGTGGTGGTAGGTTTTTAGGTTTTAGGGGACAGATTCAGCAGGGTTAGGGGGGCTATTCTGAATTCTGTGCTCAGCAGAGATCACTTTCCGTGGTTCAAAGAGGACTAGGGGGTGCCAGGAATCGAACCAGGGTAGCCACATACGAGGTGAGCAGCAAAAATCCTGCGCTATCTGTCTGGCCCTCCAAACCATAGTTTCACCAACTTTTATTCTGTGACAAACACACATAGAATTGAGGATTAGAAGGAGAGAGAAAGCAGATATAATTTTCTTTTGTTTACCCTTTTTAGAGCCACACTCAGCTGTGCTCAGGCCTTTACTCCTGGCTCTGTGCTCAGGGATCACTCCTAGCAGTGCTCAGGGAACCATATATGGTACCAGAGATTGAATTATCAAGGCAAGTGCCTTAATCCCTGTACTATCTCTCCAACCCCTAACAGGTCTAAATTTCTTAGCATAAAAGAAAATAAAGACTTGAGGCCGGAGTGATAGTACAGTGGGTAGGGAGCTTGCCTTGTACCCGGCCAATCCGGGCTTGATAGGGCATCCCCTTTGGTCCTCAGAGCATTGCCAGGAATAATTCCTGAGTGCAGAGTATGCCCTGAGCACCACTGGGTGTGCCCCCTTCACTCCCCCCCACCCCGCCAAAACAAACCAAAAACAAAAAACCCAAAATATACCCACCATCATTCTTTACATTCTTGATTTTCTGCACTCTCATCGAGATGCTTTTCTGAACTCTATAGACCAAAGAGCAGCACACAGAGAAACAAGAGCCAAGAACATCATCTTCCCTCTCCAGTTTGGCACTTGCCATGCTCAGCCGTCCTGAGTATTGTGGGACTGTCAGGATTAGGGCCAGAGAAAGCAGTCCAGTCTCAGGCTTTGCTCTGGCACAGCAGGAACTTAGGCTAAGCTGTGCCCACCCTGAGGGGAAGGAACCAGTACCATGGCACACCCCTTGCAAACGGTCCAGGCCCTGCCCTGGATCAGCGGGAGCCAAGAATAAAAAGACCTTTTCAAGGCCCGAGATGGTTCAGACAGGAAGAGAACCTTCACAGCCACTTTGGATGAGCCTCATTTCCAAGACGGCTCCTTCTCAGCTGAAGAACAGAGAGACCCTTCAGGCGGACCTTGGCAGAAAAAGGTTCACAGACTGGGCAGGAATCTGGAGGCCGGGTGTGGCCTCCGAAAGACCCATTGTTTCTGCCTCTCCCTTTATTTTTCTTTTCTGGTTATTTGGTCACAGCTCAAGCCACGGGGAATGACTCAGAGCAAGATGCTTTGCTGGGAGTTTTCTAAAATTCAAATAGATGAAGCTTAATTTGAGATCATCCTAAGTTGTTCATTAACTGTGAGTTGCAGACCAATCTCAATGGGTTATCTAAGAGGAGCCTGTTCTAGAAACCCTGATTCACAGCTTCAGATGAACTTGAAATTTTAGCTCCTCAAACTATAGAACTTCTTTCCAGTTGATAGCTTCAAAATGATTATCTTCTAGTTGCTGAACACATAAAGCAAAAAAGATCTATTTCCTTCCATCTCTTCTGCCTCTATTTCTTTTCTTCCTGGAATTCAGATAATTGTAGAAAACATCCATATATGTGTGTATGTACATGTATATGGGTATACACACACACACACACACACATACACACAAATAGGATGAAACAATGATCAGAACAATGTCAATTTTGTGGCTTTTGAACTACAATAAACTAATAGCAAAAATACCACCAATATGTCCAAACTGATGTTGGAGAAGTTAGTAGGTTGACTTTATGCCTATAGCTTTATGTATATATGCCTGCAGACCAGAATGCCTCCCAAAATATCTTCTCCCCCCTCTTGCCTTGTCTAATATCAGCAATAGAGAAAAAATAATATTTTGTCACATGCTTGTGGTATGTGGTACTCCAAGTGCTTTACATGCAATATGTTCACTTCATGCTCACAAAACCCTGATGAGACAGGTGAGTAAACGGAAGCACACAAAGGTTTAGGCACTTGCCCAAGGCCAGTCAGTTATCAGGTGGCAGAGCTTGGATCTGAACTTGAGTTGACACTGAAGAAATGCATGTTTTTTAATCAGTTCACTACACTGCCTCAGTCTTTACAAAGGTGCTTGTTGGTTCTACAGAAGGAACTGGCTTCATTCCATGTCCCTTAAGGGCAGTCCCTAAAAAAGTTTTCCCAAGAAGCAGCATTCATTAAATTACATTGGCAAGCTAACCCATTTTTAAGGGTGAGTAGGAGGGAGGGGGGATCGGGGATACAATTTCACACACTGAATAACCCTGATATGCAATCAGCATTTAAAAAAAATGCCTACTTCCAGTTTCTCATGAATTAATCACAGATAAGTCCACCGTTGAGTCACTCTTTGGAGTCATAGCCACGAGGGATCTCAAGCAGCATCTGACTCAAAGTGTATTTAGAAATCCATTTTGTGAAATTTCTTTTGGTGTTAGATCAAACTTACATAATTATACAACATTCGAGCTGAAACGAGCCTTGGAGTTTACAGAATTTACTCTCCATAAGTGAAGGACTTGCACCAGGCCTTAGTCCCAGTCAGGGAGGAAGCTTCAGAAGGAACAGGACACAGACTACTCAGGGTCCTTTCCCAACCTCTGGGACTTTGGGGGGGGCGCAATGGGGCACAAGCAGCCATAGTTGGGGGATCTTGGAATGCTGAGAATCCAGCCTGAGACTCCCACATGCAAAGCCGAAGCTCTAGGCTCTTTCCCGGCTCCCCAGCCCTCACGTGACTTCTGTTTGTTTGTTCCTGGGTCACACCCAGAGGGGCTGGAGGACTATCTCCTGGTGCTCTGGATGCTCCAGGGAGCATTGCAGGTGCTGGGGTCAAACCTGGGCCTCCTGCAGGCAATGTAGGCACTCTTTGGACACATCCCCCTGCCCTTTATGTGACTTTTTTTTTTTATAGAAGAAACAATATATTCTCATTACCTGGCAGTAAAGACATTTTCCTGTGTTCTGAACAAAACAGGTTAACATAGTTACATTCCACCGACTGAATTTTGGTGAGGTAGGGGGTTGCGGGGGTATGCCCTGTGGTACAAGGGGCTGCTCCTGGCTCTAGCTCAGGGACTAATCTACATACAAAGCATAAACTGAACTTTGGGCTGGACCTGCTCTACTTCAAATACAAATGAGGTTATACTTACACTTACTTCACTAGAGCAGCAGATGGATAAACACCATTTAATAAATACAGTGAGTGTGATAAGTAGAAAACGTTCATTACATTTTTTTTGAGCAAGGATGGGGGTCAGCAATACAGCTGGCTGTGCTTAGGGTTTACTCCTGATTCTGTGCTCAGGATTCACACCTGGTCATCCTCGGGGGGGGGGGGGGGATCACATGTGATTGCTGGGGAATCAAACTGCGGTCAGCCATGTATGAAGCAAGTATCTTAACCCCTGCACTATCTCTGGCCCACACATTACGCTTTATCCTACTTATAAGGGAGCTCATTTCCTATTATTTCATCACCAAACATTTATTTTTTGTGCTTACTAAAGCTGACAGCTCTCAACACCACCAGAACATGCTTCAGATTCTTTAAGAGAGAAGGCATGTCTTGGCGAGATGTGACATCCTTGGGCTCACCTCTGGTCCATGAGCTCAGGACCTTGCTGGTCTGCCTGCATTTGTCTCCACCTGCCAGTCACTCTGAATATGACCTGTTTTGCTTGGTCTTCCCAAGTCCCAGAGTCCATCCTTATTTTTATCATTGAAGGCTTCACAGGTGGACCCCTGTCCTGAGGATAAAGCACACATTTTCAGAGCCTTATGTCTTTCAAGCCCCCCCTGCCTTTGTATATAAATACAAATCCTGCACTTTACCCAAAGGCACATGGCCCTGCTCACTCAAGCATACTTAATGCTTACCTGTATGTCACTTGGCCCACGGGGCCTTTCCTTGCTGGGATGTCACCCCATCTGCCTGAGCCAATCCTGTTTGATTCACACGGCAAGGCCTGGCCCCGAGGACTAGCTGACAACCTAAGCTTACTGAAATCTCTCTAGGAGAGTATTACTTGTAACACTGATTCATATCTGCTGCTCTTTTGGTTTTAGCTTTTCTCTGTATTTACTGCTTTTGCCTCTAAGTTCCTTTAGAATAGAACGCAATGTTAGGCTCAAAGTATTTCCTCTGTGCCATTAGCACATAAAGAACTAAGTATGGGGGCTGGAGAGATAGTCCAGGAGGTAAGGCGCTCGTCTGGCTCACAGCAGACCTGGGTTCAATCCCCAACACTGCAGATTATTCCCAAAGCCTGGCCAGTTGTGATCCCTGAGAGCAGAGCCAGGGTTTATTCAGGAGTGCAGCTGGGTATACTCCCCACGCCCCGAAAATCCAATAACTGATTATTTCTTTATTTATCTTGGTTGTTCTTACTTTTTAGAAGGGTTTACCTGGATGTGTTCAGGGCTGTTGCCGACTCTGTGCTCAGGAATGATCCCTGGCAGTGGTCAGACCATATATGGCACCAGGAATCAAACCAGGGTTGTTCACATAACGAAGCAAATGCTTTACCTCCTGGGATATCTTCTGACCTGATTATTTAACTGCTTTTCCATTTCCCCCTCCCCAATACTTTTCTTAAAAAGTTGGCATTAAGAATTTGTATTCTGGGGGCTGGAGCAATAGCACAGAGGGTAGGGCATTTGCCTTGCATGCGGCCGACCGGGGTTCAAATCCCAGCATCCCATACGGTTCCCCCGAGCACCACCAGGAGTAATTCCTGAGTGCATGAGCCAGGAGTGACCCCTGTGCATCGCCGGGTGGACCCAAAAAGAAAAAAAAATGTATTCTGGGGCTGGAGCGATAGCACAGCGGGTAGGGCGTTTGCCTTGCATGCAGCTGACCCGGGTTCAATTCCCAGCATCCCATATGGTCCCATGAGCACCGCCAGGAGTAATTCCTGAGTACAAAGCTAGGGTAGGGGTAACCCCTGAGCATCACCAGGTGTGACCCAAAAAGCAAAAAAAAAAAATGCCTCCAAAGAAAAAAAAAGAATTTGTATTCACCTTACATACCTATAATCAGCATACAAGCATGTGTATTTTAGGTAGAAACTTTTATCTATAGCTCGTGGTTAAACTCAACTTCTAAGCTGCTAGAAAATCAAGGAAATAGGACAGATAAGCTCAAAAAGTTGTTCAAATAAAACTATCTTTGTCCTAACAGTGGAGGCAAAAGATAAGCGCGGAAATGTTGGAGGCTCATGTTTAAGTATTTTAAAGTTCGAAATCAAGTTGTTAATGTTCTGAGTTCTTGCCTAGAAACATCTACCTCAGAATGACCTCCAGCCCAAGCATCCCTCTTCTTATCTCCTGTCCTCATCCTATGACACACAGAGCTTTCCATGCGTGTAAAACTCACATATCATCTTGCACATCCACGTTCTAAGCACATAGCCTGGCTCCTTCCAGGCCTCAGACATCTACCCTGGCCCAAAGCCTTCTCTCCCAGGGAAAGACAACAAAGAGATCCTTCCTACAGTGGTCCCTCTTGCCCAGGCAGATACTGAATCCAATCCTTGTGTCAACATAATTCATTCCAAAATTTTAGCTGCATTAAAATAACAAAAGGAAAACAAAACCTTCATGACTAAAAAAAAAACCTATTCAATAAATTATTAAAATTCTAATCTTCAATGCAAAAGCACATAAAAAAGAAACATGGAACAACTATGAAAATCTATAAATTCTGTATAGTATAACTATTCCTTGCAATATTTTTTTTTTTTGCTTTTTGGGTCACACCCAGCGATGCTCAGGGGTTACTCCTGGTTTTGCACTCAGGAATTACTCCTGGCGGTGCTTGGAGGACCATATGGGATGCCGGGGATCGAACCCGGGTCGGCCGCGTGCAAGGAAAACGCCTTACCCACTGTGCTATCGCCCCGGCCCTTCCTTGCAATATTTTAATATAAAGCAAGATGGCTTATGTTTTTTAAAACATTGGTAAGGGTATAACAAGTTATGAATATAGTCTTTTGATTGGTTTTTGTTTTTGACCTGGGGACCATGCTCAACTGGGCTCAGGGCTAATTCCTGGCTCTGCTCACAGGGATCACTCCTAACGGCGCTATGGATCACTATGTGTGGTGCTGGGGATCAAAGTGGGATTAGCCGTAAGCAAAGCAAGGCATGACCTTAATAACTCTACCATCTCTGCAGCCTCTGAAC
This sequence comes from Sorex araneus, assembly GCF_027595985.1. Classification (NCBI taxonomy): domain Eukaryota; kingdom Metazoa; phylum Chordata; class Mammalia; order Eulipotyphla; family Soricidae; genus Sorex; species Sorex araneus. The sequence continues at coordinate 132,616,144 of NC_073305.1, read as the reverse complement.
ATAGCTTTTTTAAGATCACTAGTTTTTAAAATTTTTTAAAGATCCCAGATTTTATTATTCCTGTGAATATCAAGGTAGCTTCTTTTGTTGTTGTTGTTGTTTGTTTTCAATTCTTCAAGTTAACTTCTGAGTCATGGTTGTACAGTTTAGCAAATGTAATCATATTCTTCATCTTTTCTAAGCAAGCAGCTCTTCTTATAAACATATAATCATATGTAAACTCTTCGTGAACCAGACTCCACTGTGAATAATTAAATGCATAATTAGCTCAGTTTGTAGAGAATAAGTCAACTTCAAGGTTGGTAGAGTAGATGATAGAAGTGTGTTTTGTATAGAAAATGTTCTTATGTGCCACAAAAAAAAGAAAAGAATGGCCTCTTTCTACAGGATGGTAGCTCAGTAGTAAAGCACTTGCCTGGGAATCAGTCCCAGCACCCCCCTACCACACACACACAACACACACACAACACACATACACAACACACACAGCACACAAATGAAATTTAAAAGTTTTACTCTAATTTCCCCGCTCAATTAAAAAACAAGTGGAGATGACTGAGTTTTGCTCATAATCACGGTTGCCATTTACATCAAGACTTATTTTCCTACCGGTCCCTCTTTAGGAAAAAAAAAAACACAAACTCATTCTGTAACCCCTGGAAATCTATCTTCTGCAGGCAAACAGAAAATGCCCCTCCCACCTCCAACCCCAATTGTGCCCTGGGTGTTACCCTTCGCTGAGTGGTTCCAGCACCCCACAGCGGGGCAGGATCACCCTCTGGGAAACTCTGGCTAATGTATAGCTCCACCACGCGCAATTATGCTGCAAATGGAAAATGGTCAGTCATAGTCATGTCATGGCCCTTGCATAAGAGACCTGCCGCATCACCCACTCAGGCAAGCTCTGATAGAAAGTGAATAAAGAAAGCAGTGAAGGATCCGTGACTGATATTACTGGAACACAGAAGATTGTTTATGCTGTTCTTTCCCACCACTACTGTTTCTGTCTTGTTCCAGCCCTCCTCTTTCAGTTTAATCTGTTTTGCCTATCACCTACTCCTGCTTAGCTCTTTCTTTTCTCTTGCTTGTGCCTTGAATCTGTCAGTGACCATAGCCCAGGGTGGCAATGCAATTTCCCTTCTTGCTGCTTTCTTCCCCTGGAATCAGCCTCCTTACAATATATACCCTTTTTAAAATACCATAGACATGCACTATTTCTGGTGGACTCCAAAAGGTCTGCAGGTATTACTCTTGGGGGATCACTCCTGGTGGTGTGAGGGGGAGCAAATGTGGTGGTGGGTTTCATGCCATGGACAGCTGTGGTTAGACAAGACCACCTGCAAGGCCTTAACCTATGTACTAGCTCTCTGGCCTACATAGAACACTTTTAGAGATAAGAAGTACCTCCGTGTCTAGGAGTCTGAGAATCAGTGTTTTCCACTTTATTTGACCTCAACAGAATTTGCACATTATTGTACTCACAGCACATTCAACAGATATGAAACGAGCTGGCCATTTAGGCAAGTTTCTACAGTAACATTATTATCTGAAAATGTAAATAAAAGCGGAAACTACAAATATATATCCTGTTTTATTATGAGCTATTTCTCAGAGTGAGAAATATTTGATATAGGCAAATTTTTTCCCACTTTTTTGGAGAGGGGGCCACCAAGCAGTACCCTGAGAAATGGGGGCCACTCCTGGAAACACCCAACCAGTCAGATGGCAACAGTGGTTGGGGGGGTCATATAGTGCAAGAGATCAAACTTGAGCTTGACCAGACACCCAAACTTTTTCCCCAGCCCCTAGGAAATTTCATTTGGTAGAAAAATACCAACCAATAAATTTAAATAAGTTAATAAATCTATGCAATAGTTACTGATGGCCACTAAGACTGTTTGGTCAAAAAGGTTTACAGAGGCTGGAGTGATAGCACAGCGGGTAGCGCATTCGCCCTGCATGCAGCGGACCCAGGTTCGATCCCCAGCATCCCATATGGTCCCCCAGCACCGCCAGGAGTAACTCCTGAGTGCATGAGCCAGGAGTAACCGCTTAACATCCCTTAGTTGGGTGTGGCCCAAAAACCAAAAAAAGAAAAAGGTTTACAAAGATGAGTCAAGCTAATGCCACCAATTTATATCACAAAGAGAAACCATGTTACATTATGATACATGGACATAGTTTATATAAAGCATCACCTGTGAAATATTTTTGTCAAGAATCTTCTAATCAAGGTTGGAATGATAATTCAGTGGCCAGGGCACTTGCCTTGCATGTGACCAACCTGACACAATACCCAGCACCCGAGATGGTCCCCTGAGCCCTGCCAGGAGTGATCCTTGAGCACAGAGGTAGAACTAGCCCCTGAGTACTGCCAGATGTGGCCCCCAAAGCCAAATCACAAACAAAAGTCTAATTAAGAATTAATTATTAGATAATAGATTTTCTTTATATGTCATCTTTTACTGTCTAGATATACATCCTTCCATCCTGCCCACTTCCACACAATAGTGCTTCAACCGACTGTGTGATCTCCAGCACACAGCCAGATGTCAGCACTGCAGAAGGGAGTGTGGCCTGCAGTCAGAACAGGCACAAACATCACAAGTGATTATGTGACTCTTGGTGAGCACTTTGGCCAAGTGTATGAGCACTACAACCAAAAGTGTGTGATAATAACTGCAAAAAATAACTAAAGAAAGTTACTAAATTGTAAGGTTTTTTGCAGTGCAAACCAAACTCTGCACCTCATACAAATGAAGCCTGTTCTCCACCAGTGAGGTACATTCCTAGCCCTTAAAACTCATTTTATGGGTGGAGATGTTTTATTGTAATGCTCAAGTTCTGGCTCTGTGCTCAGAAGTGACCTGTTAAAGGGCCCAGAAGTGGTGCTGGGAATTCACACTGGGGGTGACAGCCATAACCTCTGCACTGTCTCTCTAGACCCCATAAAATCTATTTTTTTTTTTGCTTTTTGGGTCACACCCAGCGATGCTCAGGGGTTACTCCTGGCTTTGCACTCAGGAATTGCTCCTGGCAGTGCTTGGGGGACCATATGGGATGCCAGGAATCGAACCCAGGTCGGCCGTGTACAAGGCAAACGCCCTACCCGCTGTGCTATCGCTCCGGCCCCCCATAAAATCTATTTTTAAAATAAAAATATTTAAGGTTGGAAAGGGCACCTTTGACTTCACCCTAGGATAATTTATTCTTCCTTTGTATGATTTGATCATTGCTAGTTGACTTCCAAACACATAACGAATAACCAATCTTTTCCACTGTTAAAAAGATATTTAAAGATACAGTGGCAGAAGTAAGTAATGAAAGGCAACAGGAAGCAGCTTCTAAGAAAAGAAGCAATACAGACAGGATAACTTACTGCAATAGCAAAAAAAAAAAAAAAAAACTTCAATAAATTCTAAGAACGTTAAAGATCCACTGAAACATCATTATCCTTGGGGCCAGAGAGAAAGACAGGGCTCACTCCTGTGGTTCTCAGGAACTGGAAGCATCCAAGGAGTGGAGATGGAGCCGGCTGCTGCATGCACGGGACTGGAGCCTTACCCTGTACCATCTCAATGACTCTCAAATTTCACTCCTGAGTATTGATGAAAAGTGGTTATTTATTGGCTTTTGTTTACATTTTTAAAATAGAATACTATGGTTTTTTTTCTTTTACCACAAAAGAGCAGCTGAAGCCACACTGATAAAACTAGAGATGCTTCAAAATGTTTTTTTTTGTCACACCTAGTGATGCACAGGGGTTACTCCTGGCTCTACACTCAGGAATTACTCCTGGCGGTGCTCAGGGGATCATATGGGATGTTGGGAATAGAACCCGGGTCGGCTGCATGCAAGGCAAACGCCCTACCCGCTATGCTATCACTCCAGCCCCAAAATATCTTAAATGATTAAATTTTTTGTCGGTCATTCCAGTCTGTTAGAAAAGTGTTTTGACAGTTACCATTAAATTTCTCTCCCTAAATCTGTCTAATGATAAAAGATAAGGAGTAAAATATTCTGACCTTTTTTCCATTGCATCATACAAAAATATGTGTGTAATTTAATCTGTCTTGGTTTTATTGTTGTTGCTCTTGGGGGGGGGTTATGTATGGTAAGCAAAGAAATAAATATTTTAAAATTTTTGTTTGTTTTTTGGGCCACACCTCCCAGGCCTCGGGGATCACTCCTGACAGTGCTGAGGAATTATATGTGGTGCCAGGGCTCAAACCTGAGCGGGGTCTGTGCAAGGCAATATTATAACTGGTTCCTAGTCCAGTTTTTTTTCTGAGTGTGTGTATTGAGCATTGCATTTACCCTGAACTGATGGAAAGGATGGAAATAAGTGAAAACATGCACCTGTCAGGCCCTGAAGGAAGCTCTCGGTTCCAGAGGCCAATAATTTTTTAGTTGACTATGGGTTGAATTCTCTCTCCAGCTCTGATCTTTCACACTTTTTGAGGCCTAGCATACATGCTTAAGAGTGCCTAGTGCATACTTGGGGAGGAGTCTAGCCTGGTGCCTCCTCCCTTCCGGGATCACCCGCACCCCACGTAGCACTGCCCCCTGCTGCTAGGGCTCTAGGAAGAAAACATTCCACTCCAGATGTGGTGTCAAACACTCTCATCGAAGAGAACTCCTGTTCCAGAAGCCAGAAGTTTATCAAGGCTTTTTTTTTTTTCTTTTGCAAAAGGGATACTGGAGGATGAGGCAAGGAGGATTTCAGGAGGCACATGGTGGTGCTTAGGGCTTTCGAGGCTCTGGGCTCAGAGGTGACTCCTGGTGGTACTTCGAGGGACCTTATGTGGTGTTAGCTCAACTGGGGTTGGTCCAAGCCAAGAAAAGTTACCTTACCTGCTGTACTATCTCTTCAGCCTCTTCAGCCTCAACCAAGTGCCTCTTTATTCAAAAGAGCCCAGAAAACTGTCTTCACCAGATGGTTAGAGACTAGAGTAGACAGGATCCCACGGAAACATGAACAGCCAAAACCAGATCAGCATTACACCATGAGGCCAGATAGTTGCCTGAGAAATGTCTGCAGAGACCCATGGTGGTACCAATGTGCCGTCTGTTTTCAAAATAGTTTTTTCATGCTTTTATTTTATCTTTTTTTTTATGGGGTGGTGGTGGTGAGGGTGGTTTGGGCCACATTCAGCAATGCTCAGAACTTATTCTTGTCTCTGTGCTTGGGGATCACTCCTGCCATGATGGATTTTGGACCAGGGTCAGTCTTGTGCAAAGCAAGTGCCTTATCCCCTGTACTGTCTCTCAGGTTCCCTGTTCTTATAGCTTTTTCTTTGGTCATTCTTTGTGTGGGGACAGTTCCTTTAATAACACAACTCATCTGAGTTTTGCCTATAGGATTTACCACAAATACTTTGGAAGGGAGTGTCAAGCTGTCTGTCCAGTCCTGCTCCCTGTAGTTCAAAATATCCTTCTGACTTGAGACATTCTGCAGAAGTCCTGTTCATGTAACTTCCCCTTCAAGCCCAGAAGCCAATGCATTTCCTTTCCATGTGCCCGAGCCATATCACCCACTTCCCCTAGCCCTTTCTCTTCCAGCTATAAGTACACCAAGCAGAAAGCTGTCCCCTCTCATGAACAAAACACAGGCAGAGGCTAAAATACTACAAGAACAACATGTTTGGGGTTATTTCCATCATCAATAATATATTGGTGGTACAGGGAAGGAAGCCACTTGCAGGCTGAGTCAGGAATCCCAGGATTTTTTTTAGGAAGCCTACTTTGGAACATAGCGTGGAGTCAGGGTACCAACACCCTTGCTTTTCCTTGTTTGTAAAGCAGAGATAATGATACTAACTCAGGGTCCTGGGTATGAGCTAATTAATAATTGCACGGTGCTAAATATAAAGAGGCTTCAGGTAAAGGCAAGTAATATGTCCCCTTGGGAGTGACACAGATTAATTACACCATAGAAGAGTCCAGCAGAGCTGTGCCAATCACTCCGAGGCAGGGGGTCTGGGTGGACCTCCCCTATTTCATTCTTATGATTCTATACTTGCTCTTACATTTTCCAGCTCTAGAGTCATCCTTTTTTTTATCACGCAGAATTATTTTGTTTACATTTCTTACTGAGTTCTTTACCTAGGACAGGCTCCTGGTTCAACATTTCTGAGCGTATGTCACTCAGCATTGCATTTACCCACCCAGCATTGCTGGACTGAATGAACAGAAGCAAATACATGAACCCTGAAGGAAGCTGTCTGTCCCAGAGGAAAAGACCAGAACTTGGCTTGGAGGCCTGAGAGAGCCCCTCTCCTCGCCTCAGAAGGGCCCCTCACTCCCCAGCACAGGTGATATCTTACTATAGCCGTGGACAGAGTTGCCAAAGTCATTTGTGGTTTGTGACAAAAAACATTGACTTATGTAAGAGAATTGCAAAGGCAGATTTCTTTCTCTTTTTTCTTTTAATGCCATTAGTGAGGGCAGTGAATGTAAAGGTTGTGACAAACGGAAACAAACAGGTTTTGTACTCAACTGCTTAGGAAATGTTGCAGGGATGGCTAATCTTACCACTGTCGACATGGCAGAAATGAAACACGATGGCCTGTTCTGCCTGCCAAGCTGAGATGAATATAAGAAAATCGATGGTCCGGAGAGATAGCACAGTGGTCTAGATGCTTACCTTGCATGCGGCTGATCCCAGTTCGATCCCTGGCAATGCATATGGTCCCTGAGCCTCACTGGGAGTGATTCCTGAACAGAGCCTGGAGTAAGCTCTGAACACTGTTGAGTGTGGCCCTGTACCCCCTCCACTTCCCACCAAAAAAGAAGAAAAGAAAATTTAAGAAACCTCAGAATCTTCTTCTAATAGGCAGTTCAATATTGTCAATGGGAAATAAGCAAATTGAGTTAAAAAGGTACAGAGACACATGTATTAGGTTAAAAAGAAACGGAACACATCATTCATCCCACAAAACTTTTTCTGAGAACCTGGTTTATATCAGACATTGATCTATAACAACGAGCAGGGGACAAAAGTCTACTTATTTCACAAGGTTCATGTTTTTCTGGAGAAAGGCAACAAACCAGGTAGCAGAGAAGCAGAAAATAGATACCCTTGTGGCACTTCACAACAAGGATTTGTCCAGAAAAATCTGTCTTCAGGGGAGTCCATCAGTCTGACCATGAGGGTGTGATGTGCTGAGGGAGGGGTGCGGCCTGCCCCTCCCCCAGGCTGGTGCACAGGTGTGATCCCTGGGGGGAACCATCATCCCGGAAGTGTGGCAGGGTCAGCCATGCCTTCAAGCAGAGCGTGGCTGTGACCACAGGAGCAATGCAAGCCAGCTATGCAGCAGAGACATCTCTGAAAGGCCTAAGTTAGTTCTTACTGTTTGTCTGCCCAGAAGCATACACTAACTTCCCATCCGCACATCACTGAGTGACTTGTGACTTGGGGGGACTTTGGGCAGAGGTGACATTGGAGCTGTGAATGAACAGAAGGAATTGTTTTGGTGATGCAGGGGCAGGCCAAGTTCTCAAGGCCGTGTACTCCTGTATGGCTGGGAAAGGACCTGGGGAGGGGTGAGTGTGAAGGGGGAGGACCCCCATCGGAATCCGTAGAGAGCAGAGATTTCTCTGCTCTAGGGATGGCAGCAAGTACATGCTTCTGGGCAGAAAAGCAAGAGGAGCTAATTTGTGCTCTTCAAAGATGCCTCTGCTGCATCCAGAGCACATTCTTTGCATGTGTGGGCCCTGAATTCCATCTCCAGATCTGCATGGTTCCCTGAGCACCATCAGGCGTGCCCCCTGTGCCAAAACAAAACCTAAACAGAAGATCTGCTACTGTATGCAGAAACCAGTGTGAAGGGTAAGAGTACAAAGGGGACACAGGGAATCCAGTGAAGAGCCAATACTGGAGCAGCGTTTATGTTCCAAGTCCTGGGATAGTTGACTGTGTGATGCTGGGAAAACAAAATGACAGATGGTCCTTTTTAATACGTTACTTCAGGGACCCCACTGATGTATCTACTGGAAGAGTGACAAAGAGATCCCATTTTTTTTTCTTTTAGACTTGGAAATCTTGGATATTACTGCATAAAGGGAGAACCATGACCCAACATTCCTTTGCACTTGTCTGAACTCAGCCGGTCCTTCCCACAGCCCTTCTTTTGTCCGAGGTTACTTATTCTCCAAATCGTACAGCAGGTATGACATTTGCTTTGCACGTGGTTAACCCAGGTTCAATCCCTGGTACTGTATATGGTTCCCCAAACCCCACCAGGAGTAATCCTTGAGCATAGAGCCAGGATTAAGCCCTAGGTACTGCCAGGTGTGGACCCCAAACAGCCCCACCCAAAAAGGAAAGAGCTCAGCTCAGATTTTGATGCCAAGTAAGATTTGATGACAATTTATGAAAACAAACAAAACAGTGTCTGGGACCTGGCTTATTGGCAGATCACATGCTTAGTACACACATACACAAACACACACACACAGCACCACCACCACCACCACCACCACAACAACAACAACAACAAAACTACAAAACTGGAAAACTTTCTGTTTGGTTTTCAAATCAAGAAATTCTCTAAATAAGACATATATTTCTCATAAAAGCAGGTTCCCTTTCTAAAGAGTTTCGTTTTTCACCATTTTCCTTGCTTCTTATACTGAAAATCTTAAAATATTTTCATTCCAGGGCTGAGAGACAGTACAGTGGGTAAGGTGCTTAACTTGCACATGGCTGGCCCGAATTAAACCCCCAGAATCCCATATGATCCCCCTGAGCACAGAGCCAGGAGTAACCCCTGAACACAGCCAGGTATGATATCAGAAAATACTTTCTGAGCTGTGCTCAAGAAGCAACTATATTTGTATCACAGTTGCATATTTTCTATCTCAAATCCCATCAAATCGGGACTATGAATATTACTACCTCTAAAACATTTTGTTCATGATAAATGCTTCTTGGCTCAAGCTCTTAAAACAATTTCTCTGACATAAATATTGAATTCCATCCTATACTTTTCCCTGAAAAAATATACTTCTTAAGATTCTGTACATCCTCTGTAATAAAAACCTACATTCTACTTTGGTTAATTTATCTTATAATGTGTTCATGAAAAGAGTTATTTATCATAACTTTCCTGATTAGCAGACAGATTGATAGCATCAAATATATGGGATGTGCTTTATTTTACCTTTAGTCTTAAATAAAATTTTTATTTATTGGATTTGGTGGGAGGGTGTTCAGGAGCTGCCTCTCATGCAGGGCTCAGGGGTCATTCTTGGCAGTGCTTGGGGGGACCATGTAGTAGCGGGGACTGAACCTGGGGCTCCTGCATGCAAAGTGTTTGCTCCAATGCTTTGAGCCAACTCTCCAGTCCTAATTTTTATTTCTACTGGGCTTGGTTTGGAGTAATTTGGTAATAATTTGTGTAAATAAATTGGTTCATATACTTCCAACAATTCCCTTTTAATTTTCTGCCATTTTTGCTGAAAGGAGGTATTCCCAAGGCACCGCATTAAGAAGCATGAGATGAATGAATAGCAGAAATACCAAACTAAGGAATGAAGGCCATGCCCCTGGCAGAGTGTTAGGGAGCTCTGGGTGATTGCCGAGCACAAGGATGTGCTAATCCCTTTGCTTATTCCTGTTCTTTGAGCTTCTGGTGCTTTTTCCCTTGTCTCCTGAATCTACCTACTTACATCTTCACTACTATTTAGGTTTTGAAAAATATGTGGGGCTCTACTTAGTACTGTGCTAAACATCACTCACAACCCGAATGCTGAAGTCACCCCCAACCTTCCTATTTTGGCCTTTTTATTTTAAAGATGAAAGTAGAAAGGACAGATTATTACTACAGGAGAGATCAACTGCTTGATAGACTATCAATGAATTCAACTACCCTCACAGTAATTCTAACTTGAATAACAATGTTTAATGACTTTATAAATAAGCAGAAGAAAGCTTTTTTTTTTTTCCATTTTGGGATCACACCTGGCAATGCTCAGGGGTTACTCCTGGTTCTGTACGCAGGAGTTACTCCTGGTTGTACTCAGGAACCACAGAGATACTGAGAATCGAACCCTGGTGGGTTGCAAGCAAGGCGAATGCCCTACCCACTGTACTATCGCTTCAGCCCCAAGCAGAAGAAAGTGATCAAGAATATTCACACCAGAGATGGGTGTTCGAGCATTGTATAACTGAGACTTAAGCCTGAAAGCTTTGTAACTTTCCACATGGTGATTCAATAAAATAAATTTAAAAAAGAATAGTCACACCATAAAAATGTATTAAAATCAACAGGTTGAAAACTTCAACTTATACAGTGTTAATTAGATCTCAACAGAACCAGAAGAATAAAGAATAGTCTCATCAGCTATATTAGAGGGAACCGGATGGTCAATGTTCAGATAGATGCTAACAAAATGCAAAATAAAATTCACTAAGCTGAAGAGTGATTCATCAAACTAATGAAAATTCAACAGGGACAAGTACTTGCCTGTTTTTAAAGTGTAACAACAGGGCCCTGAGAAACAGCACAGTGCCTCAGAACACCTGCCATACAAGTGTTTGGTCTTGAGTTCAAATCTCTGGTGCATGTGCTAAGTCCAATGTTGGCAACTCCCCCGGCAATGCTCTACAATCCCCCGGCATCTAACAGAATTCCAACCACACCACAAACAAAGTATGAAGCACCACAAAAGGGGTTGTAACCTCTATGAGTACCACCACAACAAAAAGATATGCAAGTGCTATAACCTGTGTGCCTCAACTGAGAGTGCCAGCCCTGGCAAGCATGTGTGCAAGCACCACAGCCAAAGGAGAGCAACCCTTGAACCATTGCAGCCGGGCACACAAGCACCATTTGAAGTGTGACCTCATGTGAGCACCACTGCTCACATGTCATTGCACAAGAGCCGGGTGTATGTCACCTCCAGCCATCAAAGCATTAAGTAACAGAGGGAAGGGAGAGAGGGAGGAAATACAAACAAATCATTTCCAAGGGCCGAAGTGATAGTACAACAGGTAGGGTACTTGTCTTGTACGCAGCTGACCTGGGTTTGATCCCAAGTATCCCATCTGGTCACTGATATCAGAGGGAGTGATCCCTGAGTGAAGAGCCAAAAGTAAGCCCTGAGCACTGCTAGGTGTGGATCAAAAGCAAACAAACAAATAAATTGTTTCCTGATAAGGACATGTGGACCCCGAACCAATGAAACAAACAAACAAACAAAACAAACAAAAAGTATAACTACAAGACTTAATAGACAAGGTGACCTGGTACAATCTGTGTTTGGGTTGGGGGCATATAATAATGCCTCAATGTGAGCCACATAATAAAGCTATTTTTTCTTTCTAAGGGGAAAGGAAGACTGGGGCCACATCCAGCAGTTCTCAGAGGCTGTTCCTGGATCTGTGCTCAGAAGTGATCCCTGGTCATGCTAGGGGATCACGTGTGGTGCTGAAGGATTGAACTTGTGTTGCCTGAATTACAAGAAACGATTATGTGAGTATCTCAGAGTAGACAAGAAATCTCTCCCATCCAGCTTTCCAGCCATCCTGTCTACCTGTGGTAGCCTCCCAAGCTCCTCTGTGAATCCCAAGGGCTCCACAAAGCACTTTCTTATCCAACACCTATTCCCTGCTTATAGATCTAACAGCTGGGTTCCATGGAATATAAATAACTTACTGGAGACAACATCGATAGTCTAAAGAAAAGCTGCAATCAGAGCTCTGGTCTGTGCTGTCAGTGCTTCATAACTCACTTTTTCAACTGTTGCAATGACATGCATTGAGTGACTTCTTTATAAAGATATAACATTTGGTATAAATAAGATGGAGATACCCTGTCTTAAAGGAGTCTAATGGAGAAGAGATACCTTTTTGATAATAATAATAATAATAATAATAATAATAATAATAATAATAATAATAAACAACTATTACCATTTGAATAATAACATTAAGGAGACATTTCTTTGGATATTACAAAATCCCATGAGGAGGTATCAGGCAATACGATTGAGAATTCGGGAGAACTTAGCAAATGAGGTAACAGTCAGGAAGGCAGGATTTTAAAGATGAGCAGATGTCAAGAAAAATAACTTTTTCTTATATCCAAAGGTGCATATTATATTACTATAGCCGGTTTGGAGTATTATAGCTTTTTTTTGGCAGTTCTCAGGACTTACTACAGACTCTGTGCTCACTCCTGGAGAACACTGGGGACCATATGGAATGCTGGGGATTGAACCAGGTTCAGCCACATGCAAGACAAGTGCCCTCTGCATTGTACTATCTCTCTGGCACCCTAGCACTTAAATGATATAACTTTAAAATGATTTATAAACAATACATAGCTTTAACATAATATATAAAACCAAAATGGGTTTGTTAAAATGAAAATTGCCCTTTTATAAAACACTTGAAAAGATTTGGCATTTTGAACTAACATATACATGATAGTGGCCTGCCACTCAGTTGCTAGCCTATTAGAGGTTAATTCTTTGCTGTCCTTTGATAATTTTTTTTGTCAGATTTAGACAAAAATTATGAGAGAATCCAAGGACAAAGTCCTGTGCAATGGTTTGCATTATTTCATAACCACCAGGAAGATCCTTTAAAGGAGGCATTTTAGCATCAACGCCAAAGAGAGTCCCTGTTTGCTTCACTGCCTAAGTTGGCAATCTTTATTTTAAGATACTAACATAACAAAATGAAGTCAGAAAATTTTCCTCACTATTTGGACCATTTCTATGACATGTTAATTACAGTGAGATTTCTAAGAGCTGCAGTCAGTCAGCCAGGAATGAAGACTGGAGGCATTTATATTAGTATTATCTGTTTGTTCGCTGATCATACATTTTAGTTTTCTTCTTTATTTTTCTGGTCATTTTCTTCCATGAATGGTTGGAACTCATTAAAAATATCTTCTCGTAGCTGATAATTACTCAACAATTATCAAAGGCTACAAATCTATACATGGTGAGTATTTGGCCTCTTTATAGATGGTATTTGAGTAAAGCTTTAAAAGAGAAAGTCATTAGATACTGCGTCAGAGGGAAAGCAAAGCTCTGTTAAGGTAAAATCAATAGTCATGGGAATGGACTTAGAATGTTAAAACATAAAATCTCTTCCCTTCAGTTCTGAATATACGAAACATCTAAGTGAATCCATCTCACTGACGTGGTCAACAATCTGCCAGTTTCAAATGCTTGATCCACCTTCAACTGCTGCTTCAGCACTTAGATGTTCTTCAAAAGTGTGTGTGTGTGTGTGTATATGTATTTGTGTGTATGCATACACACATAAATCGCATCCCAACACATCTATAGTTTAAAATCTATTGCCAATTTGATTAAATTATGGGTTACACTTTAATCAGTATCCTGGAAAAACAACAGATCAGAAATACAGGACATGCTTTTCTTAGAGCACATTATAAAACCTGCCTGACATCGACATTCTACACATTCCATTCTAATAGCTTCAAGACCAGCATGCACCAAAGCAAAGCACATGTATAATATTACAGGTGAGAAGAGACGGATGAGCAAACATCAAAGGCACATTCAGGCTGGTAAGAGGGCCACAGATTATTTCACACTAAAACAATACACTGGCCTTGACAAACAGGGTCTGGAGATAATGAGTAGCCATCAGGGATAAGACCTCAATTCACCTCTCACTGTAAGACAACATGATCTGTCAAATCAGGCATGCAAAAAAGCCAACAGAATTCTCAATTTGAAATGAAACCATGGACTATTAAACCAATCAGTCTGCTTCTTGAAGTCACATTAATGTGATTTATTAATTTTTTAGTCAAGTAAGAATGTGCTACGCCAGTTGAGTCCCCAGTCCAAAGGAAAGTGACTTTAGAGATAGTGCAAAATTGTTTCTTTTCTATCATCACTTAAGTTATGAAAGGTGTAGAGATAGTAGGTCTTAGAAAATACTAAAAAGCAGAAACTGTCTTCACTGGCATTTGCTTGACTTGTTAAGCTCTACCAATTGAAAAATGCAAAAGTACAGGTAAATTAAACAAACAACACACACACATACGCAATAGCTGTTTAATGCTCAGAAAGAATGATCTATGAGAGCATGTAACTTAATAATGCTCTGAATATTTTTAAATGCCAGAGACTAAAATGGCATTTGTTCTGCAACAGATCATAACAGATACCAATTCAGGAGCATATTCCTCACAGTCAAACTTATTGAAGAGACAGTGAACAAATCAGTGATTTGGAAGCGTTTCCTTTCCAAGGACTTACCTCCATGTCCCGGTCATAGTACCTGTTCCTGGGATTTTCACATCGATTCCGAGAGTCAGAACACCTATTCCGAGCATCCAAGCTCCTGCTGCGATTGTTGGCACACCCATTACACCTGCCACAGCCGCAGCCACAGCAGGTTCGGCCCCCCATTGAGCTTCTCTATCTGACCAGTCTTCAGAGTTTTCCTCACAAGAGAATACTAAATATTGCAGTGGGGCAATGTCCAGAGAGCTACATAGGCCACCAGATATGGTTCTTATTGAGCCCCAAATCGTCAAGGGTGGGGGTAGCCAGAGTCTTGATCTTTTTTTCTTGATAAAAGAAGAATACTCAACGAGAGCCTTCTGACCCAAACGAATATCCTATCTGAATTAGGAAAAACTTTTCTACTTAAATGAAATAAAAACCCCACTTTTACATCTCCCAGGCCTAAATGGTGATGGGCTCCTCTCTTGGTGACCTGAGGAAAACAAATGAGCATCATGACCAGCTACTCCTCTTTATTACGGGGATGATGTCATGAGAACTTTAATATCCCCCTGACCTGAATTAGCCAGTAGGAATTCGGCTTGAAATGTCAGGATGTTGGAGAACAATAATAGTAATTACCACTTATATGGAGCTTTGTATTTGCCCTGGGCTTTATAATGGCTAGGGATTCCTTATAGGATGCCAGGAGCATGCAGGCCTGGTCTTCCTAGAAGAAAGGGATCACCTTGACTAGAGCTGGAAACAATATCTCATGGTCTGTCATTTAAATGTTTTCAGTCTTTGATGCATCTTGAGGACTATTGTAAATGCTTATAATACTAAGTTCCAGAAATTCATTTGAACAAGGGAACTGAAAGAAACCCAAGAATGACAGGAAATGGCATTTCTGGTACTCTTTTGTGCTCTGAATTAATTCTACTGTATCAGTGTCAGCGCCCCCCATCCAATTATTTCAAAACTCCAGTCCCCTATGTTTGATACTCACACCTATAGGACATGCAGAAAAAATCTTGACTTTTTTTTCTACTTAAGAGTTCCTCTCACATAAACCCCCTCCCCCCCCACACACAAAAAACTCAACAAAGTTAAACCCTGAGAGGCTAACAAAACACTAACTATGTTAATAGGAAAAAAGACAGAGGAAAAGTAGAAAATAAAATGGAAGAAGAAAAGGAAGCGGAAGAGGTGTGGGAATACAGAAAAGACAAAAATGTTCCATATAAAAATATCACATCCATTCTGAATATAAATGATCATCATTTTAGCACAAATAGTTTCAGCAAATGAACAACTCAATACAAAAATGAGCAAAGAAGGGGAAAAAGAGGGGATATAGACCCGTTGACAAAATGAAAGACTATGAACACTGTGTAATCAAAGTGATGGGAAAATATGCACATACATTCACTTTGGTTGGGAGTTCAGGTTGATAAGACTTTTGAATGTGCAATTTGATAATACCTGTGGCATTTACAAATATATGCATGCTTTGATTCAGTCATTTTATTTCTAAGGAATTTATCCCCCCAGAAATACTGCTGACAAGAGATATCAAGCATTTTGGAGTCACTTGCATTTGGTATCTAAAACAATCCAGAGGGTTTGAGGGAATAGCTGGGGGCAAGTCCAGGCAGCCTGGCTTGTTTAGGGATGCCCAGAGGCAGCAGACGCTAAAGTAGACCCAGCCAGCCCAGGCCACTCGGGACTGGAATGTGGCCAGATGCTAGAACAAACTGTCCACCAATCAGAACTCACCAACTGAAAACTCATTTGTATAAAGAAGACCTGCCATTGAATTATGTACCTTTTGGGAACACATAAACTCCTTTAGCCCTGGGCTAGTTGGGTAGGCAACTCTACCCGTTGGGCTGGTATTCCTCAGGCTGCATGTGACACCCAAAATAACCCTTTCCCTCTGTAACTAGTCCAGGCTTCTGATTCTGCCTTGATTTTTTTCGTCAGCACTGGCTTAGAGAAACAAACCAACCTGAGACCAAAATACATTACCAAGACAGTGTAGATAATGAAATAAAAAAAAAAACAAACAAATAAAGTCAACCTAAATAAGGTCAACCTAAAGATTGGTAAATTATAAAATTGTAGGCCCATCATATTATGGAATTCAAAGACACATAGTTATAAACACTGACTTGGTAAGGATGATCACAGATCACTGATGTTTTTGTTTGTTGCTTTTTAAAGCTAGAGAATTATATGCAGTATCTGATACCTTAGCAGGGAAGACACAGATGGACACTGCTTACCACATAAGTAAAAAAAAAAAGTTTTTATTTATATAATAAGCATAAAGAAAGAGCATACATATTTCTTATGTAGTACTCATAAGAAAAGAAAAACGTTGAAAACTTCCATACTCACTAAACTTGGTATAACTGAAGGATAAAAGAGGCTTTAAATCATCATTTTCTAAGTTTCAATACTGTTTGAAACTTTTTTCTGTAAGCCAATATAATATTGAGAACAAAGCTAATAATATTTCCACACTCCGAAAAGCCCCTCCAAACTCTACCAGTTTGGATTCCTACTTAGGGTTCATAAAGGAACTAGGCTGGCTGATATATATTTATGTTTTCTTGAACATATGCAAATAAACAACACCCACAGACACAACCTCAAAGGAAGACAACCCATTTACCTGGCGTGGAAAGAAAACAAACCACTCATTGAGCTGCATCCTGCTATATCCTGGCGACCAAGAGCGCGTCCAATACTAAGTACCAGACAGATGCAGACAATCTGCATTTTTCCAAAACCAGTTACACACAGGTAGTCTTTTTCTTTTTTTTCCTTTTTTTTTAGGTTTTTGGCTCACACTCAGTAATGCTCAAAATGTACTCCTAGCTCTGCACTCAGGGATCAATCCTGGCAGGGCCGGAGTCTACATGTGATACCAGGGATTGAACCCAGGCCTGCCATTTGCAAGGCAAGTGCCCTATCTGCTGTCCTATCACACCAGACCTCAACAATCTTTTTCTTATGAAAGAAGATATTAGCTTTTGGCTAAAAAAAAATGAAAGAAAGAAAGAAAGAAACAGTTGACTTGCAATAACTGCTGGTAGTAATACCATACTTAGTATATTAAAGCAATATTCTCAGGCATTCTGGTGAGCAACGCGGCCTGGAAAATGCTCCGGACCCGAATTGGGGCCAACAACACCAGGGAGCCGGAAGGTGGAGGTGCAGCCACAACACCTTCTCCAGATGGAGCCCTGGCGACACTGAGCAGCAACTAACATGGCTCCGGGATTCAGGACTGGGACACATCCGAGCCGCGTGG
Organism: Sorex araneus; assembly: GCF_027595985.1. Taxonomy (NCBI): domain Eukaryota; kingdom Metazoa; phylum Chordata; class Mammalia; order Eulipotyphla; family Soricidae; genus Sorex; species Sorex araneus. The sequence continues at coordinate 132,598,602 of NC_073305.1, read as the reverse complement.
CCACGTTACACCTTTTCTAAAACCTGAAAACATACAATCTTTTAATGGAAAACTAATTATCAAATGCTTCCTTAGTAGGGCTATCTTGTTTGGGGGTATAACTCCCACAACAATAGTGAGTTTTGTGTTGAAATATGGAACGTAATCAAGGTGAATAGAAAATTAAGTGAAATTCATCAGTTATACAGTTGGGGTGGGGGGCGGGGGGGTATACCGGGGATCTTGGTGGTGGAATATGGGCACTGGTGAAGGGATGGTGTTTGAATATGGTATAACTGAGACATAAACCTGAGAACTTTGTAGCTTTCCACATGGTGATAAAATAAAAAAATAAATAAATAAAGCAATATTCTCCAGCATGGAGAATGTGAAACTTCTTGCAGAAAAGCAACTTGTGAAACCTCTAACAGAAAAGCAACTCTTGCTGTCTATCAATGTTCCCATGTTTTTAAGGAGACAAGAAGTATCTCGGATACTACCATGTTCTACTTTGGTTTCTGCAACTGAAGGATAGGCCTTCCAAGACAAACCACTTTGGTACATGAATTACTTTGGGTTGACATCAATCAAGGCCCTGAAGGCTCAAGAGAATCTTTGCACCATTCCCTTAACTACCTAGAATATGGGATACTGAAGGCATTTATTTAGATTTAAGGTTTATCTCCAAAAATAAATAAATAAAATAACTCTTTAGTCAAATGGATCTACCCAACAGGATAAATATTAAATTAGTGTTTTGGCCATGTGAGTCCTCCCTCCCTTTTCTCTTGGAAGCCCCAGGGCCCACCCTCTTCCTTAGCTCAACTTTTCACTCAACCTTTTAGTTTTCACTTAGCCATTTTTATTTACAACGACTTTACAAAGTATTCCATAAAATGTATTTTAGTGACTTAATTGGACCTCCATTTACTTTAGAATTCATATCCATGTAGAGTCTCAGTACATATGTAATTACATTTGTTCCTTTCTCCTAATTTTATTGCTCATCCAGCCTGCGAGGAACCCTGAGGTGCAGGGGGAGAACTCCCTCCACTACATGTGGCTCTTGAGCAGACATGCAGGAGGAGGGGTGGCGGGGGATCACACTCCACAAAAGGACATATTCTCCTTCCACTGTCCACACCCCATTTACATACACCTGGATGTCTAGGCCTCGTGCTGAGTTTTCCTGATGGAATTTTTTTCTTTTTGGGTCACACCCAGCGATGCACAGGGGTTACTCGTGGCTCTTCACTCAGGAATTACTCCTGGCATCCTGGCAGTGCTCGGGGGACCCTATGGGATTCTGGGAATCGAACCCAGGTCAGCTGCATGCAAGGCAAATGCCCTACCTGATGTGCTATCACTCCGGTCCCTTGACAGACTTTTGAACGTTTCAATAAAATTAAATTCTTACTAGGGCTGAAATACACACCACATTTGTAACACATTTCCTACCATTTTTTCTATTAATATACAGCATTCATCATGAAAAACTGATAGGTAAGGTGTCAATCCTACAGATAGAGTCTGTGAGTCTGAAACTTAGGGTCTCCTGGTCTAGAAAGGAAGGGAACTTAAAAATCAATATGGTAAGTGCCGAAGCTGCAATCCATCCTTGGTAAGTGGTAGTACAAGAGGAAAATCAGCAACTTTTCCTGGGGCAGAGATCACAAAGAAAATGCTGGGTGAGGTGTTCTTAAGGGATGCTTTGAAGTTTGCATGTACCCTTTCTCATGCCTACCAAGTCCTTCATTTTTAAGGACATATGGAAATCACAGTAGGCCCCTCAGAGAATGCCATTTAGATCAGCACAATTCACAGGAAATCAAAGAGCTGTCAAAAATTAAACATGCAGGTACCAGGAAGATGATTCAAATGGATGGAGTGCATGCAAGCTTGGCATATGCAAAGCTCTGAGTTTGACCCCTGGCACCACATGCCCCAAGCACCACTGGGCATAGCTTTGGTAGCCCCTGCGCACCTCTGGGTTGGCCCTGGCAGCTGACAATGCTCAGGGTTACTCCTGGCTCTGCAGTGTGAAATTACTCCTGGTGGTGCTTATGGCAGGGGACCATCTAGGATGTCAGGGATCCAATCCTGGTCAGTCTGGTGCAGGGCAAAGCCCTACCCACTGTACGATTTCTCTAGCCCACACATTGTTCATTTTTTATTTTTTTCCTGATAGAGTATTCAGTATTTTAGATCAGTAGAGGTAAGAGCTTGGAGTAATTCTCCTCCATTGGGCATCCAGAGAAACGTGGAGAGAGAGGGAATGATGGGAAGGGGAGGTTTAGGTAGGAAAATGGCACTTCACCTCTCAAGGGTGGTCAACCTTATAGAAAACATAGAAATGAAAGTGTTAGAAAATGTCTCTGCTACTTCCACAGCCACTTCTTCTTGAGATGAATTGTTACACTTATTGATCAAACTAAACTAACCAGGCTGGAAGCTGGGACGTGCCCCACCTGGACAATTATAAGATTAGTCCCACGGTGAAAAAGTTCTCAGAAACAATGGCAGTCAAACCATCTTGGGAGATCAAACAGGACAAGTTTCTGTTTGGGATGACTTAGGCAGGCTCCACTCCCAAGAGTGGGGCCAGAGACTCACAAATGTTTGTCTCCTGAATGCTGGGGCAGAGACATGGACAAGGATCACGCTCTGGGGGCTGGAGAGACAGCTCAAACAGCTGGCATGCACGCTTTCCATACAGGAAGGAGGCCTAGGTTCCATCTCCAGCACTGCTGGGCTCCCCCAAGCACCACTCACTGAGCCAGGAATAGTCCCAGAACACCCTGGGTATGGCTTCTAAACAAAACAAACAAAATAAAGCACAAATAACTTTTAAAATCACAGTGCTTTAAAAAAAAGTATATATATATACCTTTATATATTTTATATATATGTATATATCACTATTACTGTCATCCTGTCTGTTGTTCATTGAATTAATCGAGCAGGAGCCAGTAACGTCTCCATTCATCCCAGCCCTGAGATTTTAACAGCCTCTCCTTACTCGTCTTTCCCAATGTTTGGAGGCTCTTTCAGGGTCAGGGGAATGAGACCTGTTATTGTTACTGTATTTAGCATATCGGATACGCCACGGGGAGCTTGCCAGACCCTTCCAATACATATATATGTATATATATATATATATATACTATGAACACACATACATATATAGCACTGTAGCACTGTCATCCCGTTGTTCATCGACTTGCTCGAGTGGGCACCAGTAACGTCTTCATTGTGAGACGTGTTGTTACTGTTTTTGGCATATCAAATATGCCACGGGTATCTTGCCAGGCTCTGCTGTGCAGGTGGGATACTCTCTGTAGCTTGCCAGGCTCTCCAAGAGGGACAGAGGAATCGAACTCAGGTTGGCCGTGCGCAAGGCAAATGCTCTACGCTATGCTATTGTTCCAGTCCAAGGCCAGTGAGATGTCTCAGGTGCTAGAACACAAGTCTTGCATGTGCAGGGCCCTGAGTTCCAGCCCTGGCATTTCCTCAATGCCACTGTAAGAGTGGCCCCACTTCCAGCCTCCAGCCTCCTAGGTATGACCTTATGTTAAAACAAAAAGGCACAAATCCAGACATACCTATACACATGCACATACCCTTATAGACAATGAGAAAAAGAGGCTTGATCTAGTTCACAGAGAAGAAAGGAATCCAAATGGATAAAGATAAGTAGCTTTAGATTTGCATCAATCCAATAATTGTTGTACCTGTTTATTCCATTGTACTTGTTGGAACTTAGCTCCAGAATAAAATATGACAAAGTTTTCATATGTCATAGAAATGGTGAAAAATTTTACTTATAATTAGTATAGTCACATACAATTTTCTCGATCAGAATAATTAGAATCAAGGGAGATTAAAATATTTTACTTGAAATCATCTAAATTCTCATTAAAATAATTGTCCTCTTTGAAGATGTTCACTTTAATTAGCAACATATTATTCAGTACACTTGTTCTATTTTTCAAAAGGAATATTTAATTAATAAAGGTGTTCTAAGTTTCCTGGGGGATAATTAGAAGTGTAGAGGAATTAAGATAGTTTTACATACAAAACTAAATTCAGCATAAATGCAACATAAGAAATTACAATTATCTATGTGAAAATAAATACAGCAAATTAATCTGTAATATCAAACCTCTATCAGGTAAAGAAAGAATTATTCAACATGTTTGTTGCACATGCTCTATATAACTGAATTTAATGCTACTGCTTATTTATACTTTTCTCTCACAAAAATAAAATTGGTCTGCTGTGCTTCATTCAGACATGTCTTCTATATTAAATCTGACTAAAGACTGTAAGCCACTGCCTAAAAGGAAAGTTGTGTTCTCATAACAAGTATGAAATCCCCAGTGAATTTTACCATCTAAAATTTAAACTTAGTAATATTCTTGTTTTGATAATGTAGTCACGTTTTCCCCCTCATTGGTATATATACATATGCCTTGAGAGGTAATACTCTCCTTGTAATTAAGGATTCATATTTCTGTTTACCTAAGTGGGTGTGGGAAATATCTTCTTATTTTAATTGAAGGATTCAATATAGCATCGCCAGCTCTAAAGAATTTTAATAGCATGTTAAACAAATAAACAAACACAATAACACAGAATGCTCAAAACAAAGATAGAGAGTGAATATATTCTGGTTGTTTAGGGAAAAGCAAACTGCTTAACATGAAAGTAAATAAGGGCCCGGAGAAGCTCTTTCACAGGCCAAGATCCAGAAACTCATAAATAAATCTTGAGAGAGATCAATGTGTTGCAGAGATTCTTCTGGACCCCAAGCAAAGCTGAGTCATCCAGGGTACCCTGGAGAGGGGAGGGTGAGTCTGGCACCTGCCCAAACAGCTGCAGCAGCCGAAAACCTCTACACTCCACAATTGCTGCCGTGCTTCCAGCCAGACTCCACTCCTGTGGATGAGCCTCATCCAGAAATTAACCTGTGGAGAAACTCAGGTATGTGGGTTTGTGACTGAAATCTCCAGGCTTTCAAGGAGTTGGTGGTGGGTTACCTCTCCCTATTCACTGGTACTACTGGAAGTCCAGCATTCTTGCACACACCACAAAACACCAACCTATTAAAAATTTAACTCTGGCTGCATCACCTTGTTAAACATTTTTAACTTCCCTCCACCCAGATGAGACCCGAGTGGCCGCACACGAACGACCCCTCCATTGCTGAACGCCCATGATCCTGGAGGCCAACTAACTACTTTCGGCACCAGCAGCTTCTTGCAGAAATACCTCTAGACTGTGAACTAAGCTATGGCCCCATGCTGCCCCGGGAAGGGAAAGGTTTTTCTCTCCCAGCCTTTGCTTTTCCTGGTGGCAGCATGGTGAGCACCATCTTATAAGACCCACTAAACAGAGGTACGAGCTTGCAATGATGCAATTTCTGGCAGAAATTTCTCTGGACTTAGTTAAAATACCAGAATTTTAAATTTCCAGTCAAAAATACCATAATTTTAAAATACCAGTCTAAAATACCAGAAATCCAAAACTGCGCAGCCACTATTGCAGCCGCGCAACCTCATAGGCTCTTCATTCTCAGCAATGGAAAACAAATTATCAAATGATGCCTTTTCGGCAGGTCTGATTATTGGGGGAAAATTCCAAATAATAATAGTGAGTTTTCTGTTGAAATATTTAATTTAATCAAAGTAAAGAGAAAGTAAAGTGAAAATCATCAGCCACACAGGCAGGGGGTGGGGGTGAGATGGGGGGTATACTGGGGTTCTTGGTGGTGGAACATGTGCACTGATGAAGGGATGGGTGTTTGACCACTGTAGACTGATACTTAAGCCTAGAAGCTTTGTAACTTTTCACATGATGATTCAATAAAAAAATTTTTTTTTTAAATTTTCAACTTCCTGGAGCAACATCTAAAATTCTACAACACTGATAAAAAAGGACTAGCACATCAGATTGGATAGGACTCAATGTAGAAGGCAACCAATCTCGATTATCAACACAGAAGGCTTAATCTGTCACACATTTTAGTAATCTCTTATACAAGGGCCTAGTAACTTCATGGTGAGATACACAATCTTCACTAACTTTCTTCTGAGGAAACATTTTTTTTATCATTCTTTTAGAAAATTATAACAAACAATACGAAGTAAATTATTGAGAGCTTGCTATGGGGGCAGGATTAAGGGGTAGCTGGGGAAATTGGAGATAATGGTGGTAGGAAGGTGCCCCCCTCCCCAATTAAAAAGTACAAACAATCAGTGCTGGTAGGGATGTGGTGAAAAATGTGCTCTCATCTGATGGGAATGTTGTCTGGTTCAAACCCTGTGGAAAACAACTTGAAGAGTTCTCAGTGACCTTAGACCTGAACTGCTGTGATCAAGCAATTCCACTTTTGGGCATCTACTTCCAAGACAAAAAAAAATCGTAAAGACATATGCACATCATTATTCACTGAAGAACTAAGTAGCACTGCACTGTCGCACTGTCGTCCCATTGTTCATCAATTTGCTCAAGTGGGCACCAGTAATGTCTCCATTGTAAGACTTCCTACTGTTTTTGGCATATAGAATACTCCACGGGTAGTTTGCCAGGCTCTGCCATGCAGGGGGATACTCTTGGTAGCTTGCCGGGCACTCCAAGAGGGATGGAGGAACCGAACCCAGGTTGGCCGTGTGTAAGGCAAACGCTCTACCCACTGTGCTATACAGTAGCTAAAATATAGCATCAACCTAGGTGTCCAGCAACGGATGAATAGATTACAAATATGTGGTATATATACACAATGAAATACTATGCTGCTGCAAGGAATGATGAAATCATGCAATTTTCTGCAATCTGGTTGAAATTGGAAGATATCATGTTGAGAGAAGTAAGCCAGAATAGTAAGAATAAAGACAGTATGTTTGCATTTAATATAGTGAAGTTGGGGGGTGGGTGTGCCTAGATCACCCTTTACTCCAGAGTATAGGAGGAGAAAGACAGGGAAGGAAAGAAATCTAGGGGGAAGGAAGATGAGAAAGAAAAGTAAAGTGATCAGGGGCCAGGGGCCCCACGTATACCGGTGATATGGGAGTGTGGTATGGCTATATACTCAAATCACTGACCCAACAATACTGAAAGCATGAGATCTAAACTATAGCCACTGAACTTTGAAATGCACCTGCCAAGGCAACAGGTGGGGGTGGAGTGGGGGGTAGGGGGAACACTGGTGGAGCAAAGTTGACACTGACAGTGGGAATGCTGGTGGAATTGTGTCTGCCTGAGACTCAATTATCAATAACTTTGTAAACCACAGCTCTTTAATGAAATTTAAAAAATTTAAATTAAAAAATTATACACACACATACACACACAATCCTGGCTCTGCACTTGGGGGTCATTCCTGGCAAAGCTCAGGGGACCACATGGTTCTATATATAAGGGACCAGAGATGGTGTTTGAAAGGCTGGAGCACATGCTTTGCATGCCGGAGTCCCAGCCTCGGTCAAACACTGCAGGTCCTCCAGCCACTACTGCAATGGCCCTCAGCGCTGTTGGGCATAGCCCATGAGTAAACAAACAGGTAATAGTGCAAACACCAGTTTTAATTAAGAGATATAATTCTAAGGCTGGATCTAAAGAAGTATTTATGAGAAGGAGGTCCTGGGCACTTTGGAGATGGTGAAGGTGCAATAATGCTGTTCATCAAAACCATGAAAGTTAACACTACCAGTAATCATGTAACCTAAATTACAATAAAAATAAATCATAAAAACAAAGCATTTATTTAACAAAGGAGAAGGAGGAAAAGGGAGGGGGGAAAGAACAAGAATATATAGTCTTCTGCTTTGGAAAATGCCACAGGTGGTCCTGATAGAATTGTCTAAAATTCCACAAGAATTTTTAGCTGATCAGATGAATATTTTTCAGCTGAAAAGATTTTTTTAAATACAACTTTCCATCTTTTCACTCTCTTCAGCCAGGATAATGAGTGGTAGCATCTTTAACCAGAGAGAGAGAGAGAGAGAGAGAGAGAGAGAGAGAGAGAGAGAGAGAAAGAGAGAGAGAGAAATACAAGGAACATTTGCTAGTAGAATTAAAAAAAATTTTTTTTGCTCCACCACTGTAGCACCATTGTCCCACTGTTCATCGATTTGCTCGAGCGGGCACCAGTAACGTCTCCAGTGTGAGACTTGTTGTTACTGTTTTTGGCATATCGAATATGCCACAGGTAGCTTGCCAGGCTCTGCTGTGTGGGTGGGATACTCTCGGTAGCTTGCCGGGCTCTCTGAGAGGGACGGAGGAATCAAACCCGGGTCGGCTATGTGCAAGGCAAACACTCTATCTGCTGTGCTATTGCTCCAGTCCCAAAGGTCTAGAATTCTGCTGAGTCTGGAAGGAAGGTAGTAGGCTCCCTGGGGTGACTAGATGAGTAGATGAAGAGAAGGGTATTTGGAAGCTGTGAAAATTACCTTGGCACTGAGTCCTTGCAGTAGGTATGAACTACCCAGAATCAAAGTGGTGACAACTTGTTTTCCCATCTTTTTGGCCAGAAGGGTGGGGTGGGGTGTGTTGTGCTTCTGAGAACGCATGGTCCCAGGACTCCTACCCTGATCTCCAGACTCCAGTTAGGAACCTCCCAGCAGGGAAGAGAAATTCCTGCATGGCCTTCCCCCCACTTCTAGTGGAATGTGCAGAGAAGAAGCATGCAGAGAGCAGAGCCCTAAGTGGGGGCAGTGGGCAGAGGGAGGACAGAGGAGGGGTGAGAAGTGAGAGCGGGGAGAGGCTGCAGGGAAGCCCAGGAGAGGACCCCCGGAGCCAGTTCTTCCTGCTGTGGTATTTGGCATCTCTGCGGAGGAGGGTGTGGTTACCTGCAGAAAGTACAGGCGGTGCCTGGCTGACCCCGTTTCAGGTGACAGGTTGCGCTGGGAAAGCCGGACACGGCACCTCTGCTTGCTCCTTGGCTGCTTTCCTGCTCCAAGGAGAGCTCCAGCTCTTTCTGCTTCCAGATCTCTGACCTTCCCACATGTGCCAACGGGCCTCTTTCCCACTGCCAGGCCTGGAACTCACGAACTTTCTGGCTTGACCCCAGAGGCCTCTGCTGTGGGCTGCCCAGAGAGAGCAAAGGCGGGAAGCGACGGCCCGCCAAGACCCAGCACCTGGAAGACAGGACACCGGGGGCAGGCGAACACGAGGCAGAGGCGCCCTGTGGAACCTGAAAGGCCCTCCCGCTCTGGGAGTTTACTTCTCCTTTTGTTGCTTTGTGAAGTAAGGTGGCCTCCCTGAGGGAGGACACTAAGCCTAGGGAGAAGGTGGGCTTCTCCCGCGGGAGAGAGAGAGGAAGGGCCAGGAGTGACAGAAATCCGTGTGCTAAAGAAGGACACAGGGTGACCAGAGAGATAGTACAAGGGATCAAGTCCTTCCTTTGCACACCGCCAACCCCAACCACTGCATGTGCTCCTGAGTGGTCGCTCACCATGCAGCCTGGAGTGAGCCCTGGAGGACAGGCAGGTCCTGGACGGAGTCCTGTGAGGTAGAGATGACCTCCAGAGTTGGCATGTGGGTTACCTCAGAATGGCGTTAACCAGAAACTTGAGTTTTGGGCCCCAACTCTAATGCCACCAACTAATTCCCGGGTTTAGTTTCTGTATTTCAATAAATATCATATGATATGTAATTATAGTATACTTACTAAATTACTTATATTTATTTAATTATATTTTGGGTTTGGGGACACACCTGTGGTGCTCAGGGCTGATTCCTGGCTCTGTGCTCAGTGCTCGCTCCTGTGGAGAACCAACCATAGGGGGTGCTGGGAATCAAATCATGTGCTGGGTCAGCAACATGAAAGCAAAGTGCCTACCTGCTGTACTATCTTCTGATCTCACGGATTACTTTAAGTTACTGAAGGACAATCACAGGAAGTCACTTAGAACTCTGGTGAGGTCCAGTTATTAGGCAGGTTCAAGTTAGTGTTCATAATGAGACACTTCCTTTTTCTGTTTTGGGGGCCCCATCTGGGCTCCAGCTCTGAACTCAGGGATGACTCCCAAAGAGACCACCTGGAGTACTGGCGAATCAAACCTGGATCAGCCACAGGCAAGCAAGTGCCTTACCTGCTGTTCTATCTCTCTGACCCCAAAGACAATTTTTTAATTTCTATATTTTATAAAATTTAATCATATTTATGGTATTCTAATCAGCAGTTTGCTATTTGAGTTAGGAAGCATTGTTGGTTGACTATCTGTCTACTTCTGTCATATGCTAGAAAAATATAAACTTTGTGCTAGTAATTTTATCATGTCCTTTTTTCCTTTACTATTTTCAAGAACTAATTTTTAAATTTTATTTTTTAATTGAGCCCAAATAGATATAACATAAAATCTACCATTTTCAACACTTTAAGCATACAGTTAAGTAGAATTAGGTATATTTACATTTCTGTGCATCTAATCTCCAAGATGTTTTGCAACTTTTTCATAACTTTCAGCTTTATAAATTTTTTATTCTTAATATATAGGACCACTAAAGCATATTTCATTTGGGGGGTAGGATTTCTTTCAGAATAAACTGACTTTCTCTCCTAATCCTCATTTTTATCATAAATTGCAACAAGAAATGTATTTATAATGCATTTATTTATTTTTAATAATTAATTTTTTAATTGAATCACCATGAGATATAATTAGTTACAAAGCTTTCATGATCGGGTTTAAGTCATATAGAGTTTCAACACCCATCCCACTACCAGTATATATTTCCCACAACCAATATTCAATATTTCCTCCCCACATCCACACCACTCCCCCAAGCCTGACTATGAATTTTCTTCTCTCTCTCCCTCCCTCCCTCCCTCCCTCCTTTTCTCTCTCTCTTTCTCTCTCTCTCTCCCTCTCTCCCCGCCCCCCGCCGCCTTTTGGGCATTATGGTTTGCAATACAGATACTGAGAGGCCAACATGTTTAAAGAAATGCATTTATTATACAATGTTCAAGGCCCTGAAGCCAACCTGGCCCTCCCTCAGCCTGAGACCCAAGATATGACTGTCTTTCCGACAGCGACAGACATGGGAGGCTGTCTCCTCAGAAATGACTCAACGCGCTTCCCTGTGGACACACATCCCTACCTCCCGCCTTGAAGAAATCTTTGTTTGTTTTGGGGCCACATTCAGCAGTGTTCAGAGCTTAGTCGCTCTACATTATGGGGCCATTCCTGGCAGAGCTTCAGGGGACCTTATGGCTGCCAGAAATTGAACCAGAGTCAGCCATACGCAAAGCAAAAGCCCTATCTGCTGTACTACCTCTCCAGCCGCAAGGAAACCTCATTATAAGGGCAACATAACTAGATAAGACCTTTCTGTGCATATATATCTAAATATTAAGAACTAATTACTGGAGAGATGCCGCCTCACCCCGTGCCAGGCTGACTTTATCTGGGGTGCCTTGGAGTGGGGCAGGTGAGCAGCCACAAACTCCAGAACCAATTGCCACCATGCTCACAGCCAATCTTCACAGGCTCAGGACAAGCTCCTCACTCGTCTGCTAAAAATCCCAGGTATGTGGGGTTTGTGACTGAAATCTCCAGGCTTGCACAGTCAGGAATGTGCCCCCCCCCGCCCCCCGACACACACACACCCCGCATCTCGCTGTGCTTCTGGCTGCCTGGCAGTCATGCCCTTGAACCACCTCTGGGTGCCTTATCAGCTCAGTAACAACCATAATCAAGAGACTCACAAATAAATCTTGGAAGAGACCAACACACTGCAGACATGCCTCCAGACCCCAAAATCACCATCCAGTTAAAAATTTAACTCCAGCTCTAGCAGCCTATTTAAAATTTTAGAATTCCTGGAGCAAAAGCGGCCACACAACACCTCATACTTTATGCCACTGATATACCAAGAGTAGCACACAACTTTTGAGAGGGGTGTAAAGTAGAAGGCAGCCAATATTGATCCAACATATACAATATATCCTTAGCACCCAAGGCTCAACTTATAACAACATGTTAGTGATCTCTTATACAGCGGCTTAATGGCTCCAAGGTGAGATACAACAATTCTTCACACACTTTCCTCTAAAGAAACCTTTTTGATCATTTTTATGGATTGTTCATAACAAGAAATACAAGATAAATTGTTTGGCATCTACCTTTGGGGCAGGCTTGGTGGCAATGGGAAAATTCAAAATAATGATGGTGGGTAGGTAGGTGTAATGGTGGTGGGATTGGTGTTGAAATATTGAATGTAATAAGTTATTGTGAACAACTTTATTAAAATTAAAATTTCTTTTAAAATTAACTAATTATGGTTATAATAAAAACTCTGAATGCCTAACAGTGTGCAGTAGTTAAATATGTTTTTAATGAAAGGAAGGTCTAATTCCTAGTACTGGTATCCCATTACTTATCTATAAATTAAATATAGTCTGTGAAAAAGCAGAAAGGCAGGAGCTGGGGAGACAATACAAAGGGCTGGAGCACAAGCCTTGTATGCTCAAGGCCCCAAGCTTGATCTCCAGCACTGGTGCCCCCCACCCAGCAGTACAGCCCTGGGTGCCCCCAGTACTGCACAGTCAAGAGCAACAAAGATCTATAGGTCCAACCATTGAACTGTCTGGCCAGGTTGGCCAAATATCTGCAGGAGTGGTCCCCATGGCCCCTGAGCACAGCTGGAGAGGCCTTCAAATTTAATAATATAAAAAGGACCAATAGGGCCCATGGCAATGAGGAGGAGCACCTTAGAGAGAGCAGGAATAACATTCAAGATTTTCCCTTAAGGGTCATTATCTATTATTTTGGTGCTTTAACATAGAATGCCCCTTTTCCATCTATATTCTTTTCCAGTGACTCTTTCTTAATCAGGAAAAATATAGGGGGTAATTTATTATAATCCATTAGCTAATTCAAGTATTTATTCCATCAAGTCAAATATCAGAAAAAATGCATTTACCTTCTTGAAGATTCCAGATTCTGTAAGGGAAGGACCGGGCACATCACTGGCAGTTTCCAAGGGCTGGGATTCCCCACAGTGCGATGCAGAACTCTGGAATTCTGCAGCAGCATGACTTTCATCCACTGCCTCCAAAGTTCTGCAAAAAAGGCACATACAGTCATGTCAACAACCTATCAGGAACAATGAAAATGCAAGAAATCCAAAGGTGGTACCAAAGGTAGTACAGCAGGGAGGGTGCTTGTCACGAATACAGCCAAGCTGGGTTCAATCCTGGCATCTCATATGGTCCCCAAACCCCACTAGGGTTGACCCCCTGATTACAGAGCCAGGATTAAGCCCTGAGTACTGCTGGGTATAGTTCAACCCACCCTCCTCAAAAAAAATCCAAAGACATAGTTTTCTCCAGTATATTTCCAAACACTCAGAGCAATGAGCCATTCTTCAAATTCTACAAAAGAATGTAGATAATTTGGCTCTCATAAACATTTATAAGTAACACTTGATGATGCCACCAGGTGGCTAACCATTTTTAAACCCCCAGAGTACAAACTAGAGGCAGATAAATGCATAACTAGATGGGTAGACAAATTTTGGAATGAAAGCAATCCAATTTTATTTTATGATTTCTGGTTTGTTCTATGCACATCTGGGCTCAGGGATTACTCCTGACTCTGTGCTCAGGGATCTCTCTTGGAGGTGTTTGGGGGACCATGTGTTAGTGCTAGGGGTAAACCAGAGGTGGTTGTGTGCAAGGCAAATACCCTAATCCTTGTACTATCTCACTGGCCCAAAATTATTAACTTTGAGAGGGAGGTGTGAGGCCACGCCTAGCAGTGCTCAGGGCTACTCCTGGCTCTGTGCTCAGGAGAGACTCTTGGAAGAACTCAAGGGACCAAATGTGGTGCCAGAGATCAAACCAGTATAAATCAATGCAATGCAAGTGCCTTAACCCCTGTACTATCTCTTCAGCAAGCTTCCCGAATATTACAAGTAACATGGGGCCAGGGAAATATCTCAAGTGACTGAGCTCATGCCTAGCATGTTTGAAGCTCTGTGTTCAAGTCCCAGCACTGTAGCGCATGACTGGGGTAGACTGGTGGTTTTCAAACTCTCCAAGCACCACTGGGGATAGCCCTTATTTATAGAAAGAGAAGGCAATAGAGTGGGAACTGAATTCCAGTTAGGGGAGGGACCTGAGTTTCCAGGAAAGTGGAACCAGTCCCAGGATTATAATTAGACTAAGAATAGGTCACTGGGAGGAATGGAGACTGGAGTACAACTGGTGGCGGCTGCCTATGCAAAAACAACTTGCTTTATCCAAACTCTCTACCTTTCCATCCCCTCTCCCACAATTCCTTCACTATTAACCCTGATTTTGCCCAGCTATTCACCTCCTCATGGCTCAGACAAAGCTGTTCCTGGCCCCAAGAGTTAATCAGGATTGGACCCATCGTGCATTTTGCTCCCCTTGCCTGTAACTGATTCTAGCCTACATATACACATCTCTCTTGCTGATATTTCCACTCTGGTTCAGGTCTCCTTGACCATAAAGTGTTCTTTGTCCTATTTATCTGATATAATTTAGCTAATGAGATGCAAAGAACATCTGTTGGGGGAATCACAGGAAGTACTTATCTTAAAAGGTTTATGGGGGGGTGATTTATAGGAAAAATAATTCTCTCCCTTTCTCTCTCTCTCTCTTACATCTCTAGTCAAGAAATCTCACTTCTTCCCTACAAGCCACTGTCATACTTGCATGTAACTTGCATGTGACATCCAACTTGGAAATGTGATGTGAGTGCAATTAGCCAAGAGCTAAAAGAGGAAGCAAGGCATAGTAGAACAATTTGAGTTATCAAATATTTGGTTGACTGAATGAACCAATTCTAGACATGCTGTAGCCCTGATATTACTACTACTACTACTACTACTACTACTACTACTACTACTACTACTACTACTACTAATGACTGGAGTGATAGAACAGCATGCAAGGTATTCGCCTTGCACACAGCTGACCCGGGTTTGATTCCTCCGTTCCTCTTGGAGAGCCCGGCAGGCTACCGAGAGTATCCCGCCCACACGGCAGAGCCTGGCGAGCTACCAGTGGCATATTCGATATGCCAAAAACAGTAACAACAAGTCTCACAATGGAGACGTTACTGGTGCCCACTTGAGCAAATCCATGAGCAACAGGATGACAGTGCTACAGTGCTATCATTATTATTATTATTATTATTATTATTATATAAGTGTTCCATTATTTTGAGTCAGTTTGAGTGGTCTCTGTTTTCTGCAGTTGAACATCAGGGCTGGTATATTGAGCTGATAACATTTGTTAAGTGCTTAGTGAAGATTGAGATAAAAGTAATGGTGCAGGGCAATAGCTTTAAAAGTGAGTACTAATGAGATGGAAATAGCTAGAAATTTAAGGTTTTGACATTTCACAAAAGAAACAGTAGATTTTTTGCAACATTTTTATAATGTGCCATGGATAGATAAAAATTAACTAGGGCAAAAACCTATCACTTTACAGCAAAAAGGAGATAAATAAATATGGTGATACCAGCATGGGAGAGACATATGAACATTGTTTGAAGAAATCTGTTTTGCACATGTTTGTTTCAGAAAACTTTTTTTGTGTATTATAGAAGATGTGAAAAAGTATTAGTAGCAATAATGTCTTTCTTCCTTCCCCCAATTTTGTTCTATAAAAGTAGTATTTACTTTTAAACATTTTTACTTTTAATGAAAGTAGTATTTTGCCAAGGCGTCACTGTCATCACTGTCATCCCGTTGCTCATCGATTTGCTCGAGCGGGCACAAGTAATATCTCCACTGTGAGACTTATTGTTACTGTTTTTGGCATATCGACTATGCCATGGGTAGCTTGCCAGGCTCTGCTGTGCTCTCAAGAGGGGTGGAGGAATCGAACCCAGGTTGGCCACGTGCAAGGCAATGCCCTACCCGCTGTGCTACTGCTGTAGCCCAGCCCAGATGGAATTTGGGCGAAAAATATTGGCACTTGGGTGGTGGCTGAGGTGTGTAACACACACTTTGAAGGGGGATGACGTTGTACCCTCTAAAAATGTCACGCAAATGAATGTTTTCTCAGAAACCCATAACAAAATCCCTCAAGTGTCCCCCTTTGGCTAAAACCTGTAGCAAACCAAGTTCATGAAACAAATCCAACCCTTTGTCAATGCTTGTACATAGAATTTTGTTTGAAAACACCTCATTTTTATCCATCCCCCACTCCCCAAAATATAAATTCTTATTTATACTTACTGTTGAGGCAGATCTCTTGTCAAGACTTTAAAGGAAGTATAGGTGCCAGAGAGATAGTACAGTGGTTAAGGCACATGCCTTGCATGTGGTCAGCCCCAGTTTCATTCCTGGCACCTCATATAGTTCACTGCGCACTTTGTTAAGATGTTTTCTGAAGGGCTGGAGCAAAAAACACAGCGGGTAGGGCATTTGCCTTGCACGTGGCTGACCGGGTTCAATTCCCAGGATCCTACATGGTTCCCTGAGCAGCACCAGGAGTAACTCCTGAGTGCATGAGCCAGGAGTAACTCCTGTGCAATGCTGGGTGTGACCAAAAAAAAAAAGATGTTTCCTGAGCACAGCCAGGTATAAGGCCTGAGGACCACTGAGTATTGTCTGAAACTCAAAAATATATATAAAGTCAGTATATATGACAGGACAGAGAAATGTGTAGCTAAGAGGGATTTAAAAAATATGGAAAAATATCCTTTTGGGTGTGTGTGTGTTTGGGTCACACTTGGCAGTGCTCAGAATATACCCCTTGGCTCTGTGCTCAGGAGTCACTCTTTGCTGTTCATAGGGCACCACATGAGGTACCCGGTATCAAACCCAGGTTGGCTGTGTGCAAGGCAAGCATCCTACCCACTGTGCTATCATTCCAGAGCCTGGAAATTATCATAAAGTAGGAAAGGTATTAAAAACTTACATGGTTGCATCTCTGAATCAAGAACTATTTTTATACCTTTTTACTTATTGTAAAACATACCTGTCCTGCTAATAAATACACCAAGGGGAAGAGCAAGAAAATAACTTAAAACAGATTCCAATCACCGTGATCCTATAATCTGTGATTAATAAGCCAGGAATGATCAGAAAGTCTACCAGCTTTTGGGGACAAGGGTCTTCCAAACACTACTCAGGAGCAATGGCAATGCTCCTGGCAATGCAGGTCCAACATTCAGTGATGGGGTCTGGCCTGCTGGTACGACTCAGGCCCGGTGGGGTCTGGTGGCCACCAAGGCACATCGAGCAGTGTTCAGAGGGCCACATGGTGCTGGGGATCAAACTCAGGCTCCAGAGTCTGCAAGCATAGTCTCAGCAGCCCTTTGAGTTATCTCTACCCCTTGCATTTCAATTCTTGTTGCAGCACTGCACTGTAGCACTGTGCTCCCATCCCATGGTTCATCGATTTGCTCGAGTGGGCACCAGTAACGTCTCCATTGTGAGACTTGTTACATTTTTGGCATATCAAATACGCCCTGGGAGCTTGCCAGGCTCTGCCGTGTGGGAAAGATACTCTTCGTAGCTTGTTGGGCTCTCTGAGAGGGACGAAGGAATGGAACTCAGGTCGGCTGCGTGCAAGGCAAACACCCTACCTGCTGTGCTATCCCTCCAGTTCTATCAGAAGAAACTCCTCCAACCAGCCATGCCAATTTCTCCCTCTATTACATGTGTTCCTCAACTTCTTTTCAACCATGGCCCCGTTCCAACTTCGCTTCCCCTCTCCCGTAGGCTTGCCTCTCATCTTGTTGAGTCTAGTCTTGCTATGACTCCACTCCCCATTCATGCAGTTTTTACCTATGGCTCCCTTAGACAGCGGTGGGAACCCACAGGAGACCATCTGGCCTCTGGCTGGGAAATGCTGCTCTATGCTACAATTGAACTCTCATTCAATCCGTAGAAATGGTTTGTTTCTTTCTTAAAACAAGAAGCAAACTAAGATCTAGGATCAGAATGAAAACACGAAAGTTCTCTTGTTTTCCATTCTAGACCTTCCCCCACAAACATCCTGAGATGAGCCTCATTCTTGCAACCTGACATGGGCCCCACTATACTTCATCCCTGAGATGAACCCTACCCTCCCTCCACCCTGAGATGAACCTCATCCTCCTTCCATGCTGGAGCAGGGCTTCCACCTGGCTCAGGCTGCCAATACTGTACCTGTACTCCCTGTCCCCCAATTCTGGAAACAGAGAAGGGCTGACTCTGACTCCTGTATACGACCATGGGAAGCAAGGAGAATATGGGAATCCCTTCCTAAGAGCCTCACAAGTAGAAATGAACCATAGCTATTAGAACCTCAGATCGAGTTGTAGGACTTTTATCCTCATGTTCAGAACTATGTGCAGAGGTACTCAGGAGATCTTCAAACGGTGTTGCGGTTTGAACCTGGAGTCTGCATGTAAACCATGAATTAAAACCCTCTGAGCTACCTCCTTTGGTCCCTTGTGTCTACCACTTTTCAAATTTTTATTATCTTTTTTCTATTTTGGGGGGCTTCCCAAATAGTACGTAGGGGGCCAGGGGACCAGTCCTGGTGACACTTGACCAATCAGGCTGGGCAGCTCAATATTGGGCCCAATAATAAGATGCTGCTCGAGTCCTGTGGTTCTTGGGATTACCAGGACCACCCCATGGGCTGGAGGTTAATGTTTTCTGTTGGAGGAAAAAACAAATCAAAACAAAACACAACATGTGTCCACAGGATGATTCTGGAAGGTGTGAAGATAAAGGTAAACTATGTTTTCCTGACCTTTATATGGTTGGAAGTGAGCACCCCCATGAGGCTCGCTCCTTCTGTTAGACACTTCCACTCTGTGTGGTCAGGGTTCTGGCAAGCTAGGAGGGCTCTTTCTATAGCTCTTTCTTGGAATCCAATCCCTTCCAACAGTTGAGGCAATTTTTGGTGTAAGAAGCAGAAAGTCCAATTCATCAAAAAATAATCAAAAACGAGACTGACAGTGATATTAAACAAGAGCAGTGAAGTGAGCTGGTTAAATCACTGTTTTCAGTCAGTAGCTGCAAAGTTCAGTGGCTGTTCAGTTCTGGGCACCAAACACAGATATGGTAAAGAGATGGTGTCTCCTCTATATCCTTCTTGGAAGGGAAGGAACTTTTCCTAGAAACTATCTAGCTGACTCCTCTTCATTCTGAATCAACTGCCAGACCTCTCCCTCACTGCAGGCTGGGACCCAAAGGATGTGACTGTGCAGAGAGGGAACCTGAGCAATTATAATTGAAACAAAGAGCGTGGAAATGGGTATCAGTGTGTGCTACAGCACATCTCTACCTCATCGTGAAATGTTTCCCATATTTCCTACACTGCTGGGAGTGGGAGAGTTGATATACATTTGTGATTAAATTTCAGTTGTCAGAACAGAGTTGATATATATCTGCTGTGAAATTTTTATACTATTGGCTTCCTGGCAAGTTCAACTCGATCAACCTGCTCACCCTTCTGATTTGGGGATAAACCAGCAAAACTTAGGATGCACCTCAAGGACCAATTCTTCATGCTTGGGACTGTACTCTCCCAGATTGAAGGTAGTTTCTCAGTGCCAGAGAGGAGGACTATTCCAGAGGACGACCATTACAGATAGTTTAGGGCAGGTTCTTGCTTCACGCCTAATTCTGAAACAGGAAATGCTGACTGTTTGTGGTAGAGCTAATAACCTCTGACCTCCCGAGGGGAGGGGTATGATGCACTGACTTCCCTTTCCTCCTGACCTAGATCCAAACTCTGCACCTGATCCGAGATGCCATAGTTTCAGAGTTGGCTGGGGACACAGTTGGGAGGTGAAGGCAGGCCACAGGGCGTGTGGGTTGAGCGGGTTTTATAAGTGGAGCTCAGCTTCTTACCACCCGCTTAGGCCATGCCCTGTGGAGTTTCTAGTTCTCTACATGTCAGATGCTGTACTCACAGCAATTGTACAACCTTAGGTCTGGAAATGCAAATGTCCCAAGATGTTCCATGAAAATCATAGACCTAGAATCATTTTCAGGGGTCCCTACATCCTAAGTTAACTTTTAAGCAGTACTTAATATTCTTTTGGGAGTGGGAGGCAGAGAGCACTGGGTCCACACCCAGAAATATTCAGGGGCTTTGCCTGGCTCTCTGTGCTCAAAGGTCACTCCTGGCAGTAAATGGGGGACCGTGTGGTGCTAGGGATTGAATTGGGGTTGGTGGCATGCAAAGCACCTGTACTATCGCTCTAGCCTTAGCACTCATTCTTTCAGCAAGTAGAAAAAATGTCTACCCACTCTATGTCATGTGTCAAAGGGGCATAAGCAAACCAAGGTGAGCAAACCTACGGCCTGCAGTTCCAGCGCTTACGGTGCAGTAGACTCAGGGGCCCAGGGAGAAGGCAGTGCTTCAGTGACTGAATCAGATAGAGAAATCTCCCTCACCTGAAGGCTGGCCTTGCTCAGTACTTGCAACAGGAAAAAGGTCAACTGGAAAGTTTGTTAGATTTCCTTTTCCCAAGGAAGGGTAAATCTTCGTTTCATTTCTAATAATTCAGTCATAGATGGTTATAAGGAAGGCTAATCTTAGCCCTCTAGTGAGAAATGTAAGATCAGCAAATAAAACACATTTTCTATTATGAACCTTCACTCCGGGTTTCTTATTAGGACAAAATAAAATAAAATCCTCCATATTTTGTCATATTGGTCTTGAATATTTGCTGAGGACACTTGATTAGCTTGCTAATAATTATCTATGCTTCACTTTTTAGAAAAACCACAGAAAATTTACAGCCAGAGATGAGTTTGTGTTAACTTTATTAACACAAAGCTATAAATAATGGACTATGCACCACCTCATTCAGTTATCCTTTGTTTATTTTTTATTTGGTTCAGTTAAAAAAAAACCAGATAGTCTTTCTCCCTAGGGATTAAGCTGAGAGGAAATGAATAATGGCAAGATTGTTTTTCCCTTTCTTTAATTAAAAGAGCCACAGGCTACTTCCAGACAAACCCAAGCTTTGTCAGGCTTGAGCCCTTTATAATCTAGGGCTCTGAAATTTCTTCAATAAAAATGAAATTAAACATCTAACTTCTTCAAAATGTATAGGGCTAAAGCTTCTTGTAAGGCCTTAGAATTGGCCCTGAAACTTAAACTTCATTTACTGCTTTTAATTCTACTTTCGTTTTCCAAATGTTGGTCTTCCCCAACAAGTTTTTTCTTGAGCATTTTATTTTTTTATTTTTTTTCTTATTTTTTTATTAGTTTATTTTTAATTAGAGAGTTATCGTGAGGATACAGTTACAGATCCAATATGTAGTCTCAACGCAAGTTTGTTGCAGATCTTTATCTAACAATCCCTACTTCAGAGATTCACAGTGCAGGTTAAATGAAGTGTGATAAATGTCGAGGTTTAGGGTAAATATCAGGGTCCAATGTGATGCTGTACTGCCATCTACTGTCTAATCAAAGAATTACTAGAGTGTTCGACTAGGCCTTGGAGTTGTGATATCAAAGTTATTCAAAGTTCAACCCAACCTGTGCTGAATTACTTCCTAGACTCCACTTAAAGTCTTCTGAATTAAAGCATTGGTATAAGGTGACATACATTTCCTGGATAATACGAAAGGATAAATACCTTGAATTCACTATCAAAGAGCACTAATCATAAGCATAGTATTTCTTTGCTGTAATTCCTAAGGGGTAGGAATCTTCTATGGACCAGAGATTTTCAGCCTGCTGACATTAGATTCTGTATCAGATCATTCTAGAACATGCCAAGGTCCCTGGAAACCACTTGGAGCTGATAATTCCCTGTTGCTGATTTGAAGAGACATTGGCCCTGAGAAATGCAGAACCGTAGGTCTTTGGCGGCTCTGTGCCTAGAACAAGAGCCTGGCCACTCCACCCACATCAGAGGCAGGTAATGACTATGCACCACAAGTCTATCCAAGTCTGTCCCACACTCCCAAAAACCAAAACAAAAATTCAGTTTCTTTGAAAATCCAAGAGTTTTGGATTTACAGAAGAAGTCATCTTATTTATAAATGTATATATATTTTTTTCAGCTAAGTAAGATTTAAAGGATAGTATTGGTATATGCAAAGATTTCAGATTTCTACCAGTCTTGCCATTAGCTATCTGATTTGGGATTAATTACCGAACTTCTCTAAGTCTCCATTTTTTAATAGAAAAAAATGGAGCTAATAATCACATTATCATAATAATTAAATCACTCATCATGGTTGAGTTTGCTTTAATTAAATTAATTAATCAATTAAATTTTATTAAATCACTAATCATCGTTGAGAAACCTTAAAATGCTTAGCCTAGAAATAAGACACAAAATAGAATTTAATTAAATCACTAATCATCGTTGAGAAACCCTAAAATGCTTAGCCCAGAAATAAGACACAAAATAGTTTCTCAATTAGTATGGCCAGGGGCTGGAGCGATAGGACAGCAGGTAGTGCATTTGCCTTGCACGGGCCAACCCAGGTTTGATTCCCAGAATCCTATATGGTCCCCCGAGCACTGCCAGGAGTAATTCTTGAGTGCAGAGCCAGAAAAACCCCTGTGTATTTCCAGGTGCGACTCAAAAAAAAAAAAAAAAAGCAAAAAAATAAAAAATAAGTATGGCTAACTAAGTATACATTTATTTATCAGTGGACATGATTAAGTTCTACCACCCACCCATTTATGACATTCCTTAAGTCTTTCTAGGAATCATGTGGTGCTGTGAGTTAGCATCTTATCTGTCCCAACCGTGGAGTGATTTAGAAACAAGAATGTGATTTAGAAGACAACTTCGACATAATTTGGTGGAGTCTCCTTTCCCCCTCCACCCCACACCCCAGTGCAATCTCATTTTACAGATGAGCTCATGGAGGTGCAGAGATGGTGTTTATTTCAAGGACACAGGGAGGGGTTGGGAGTAGAGAAGCCACTTAATTCTTAGCTGCAAAGATTTTGGGAATTAGTCTCTGAGCTAAGGTTCATGATCACTTGGATATGAATCTTCACTTAAATGCAGGAATGAATAGAACACTCATTCTACATCCAAAGTGTCCTCCAAGTTTTAACTTTGTAAAGAAAATGATATGAAGTATGTAGTATCCGCAAATGGCAACGATCCCTTTTAGCGCAGAAAGTTTGCCATCTTGTGGCTGCGCCCGAGCATGTGAATGTCTGTGCATCAGCAATGAGCACAGTACCTCTCACCCAACTGGCTCCCGCTCCCCAGAGACCACTTCTAGATGACTGCGCCCCAAGAGCCTCCAACTTTTCAGCCCCCCATAAGTTTTAAGTGGAAGATTAAAGGTGAGATGGGGTGGGGGTGGCATTTCCTAATATGCTCTGTGGGACAAAACAAAGGTCAAGTTCTCCTATGAGATCTCTGGCATGCAGCTCATTTTCTCAACAGAGACTGTGGACATTTGCCCTAAGAAGTCCATTTTGTAAGAGCTAGACTTCAAATGCTGCAGAGACAATGAAATGTAATCAAGCTACCTTGAGACCAATAATATGAGCATCCTGATCATTTGGGATCACTCTCCATAATGAACCAACTAGGAGGTCAACCCACAGCTAAGCTGAACTCAACAAGATTTGACTTTGTTATGCTGGTGTCAGAGGATGGAAGAATCTCATTCTGGACAAGACAGAGAAACAGGGACCAAAGACCACAACTACCTGAAAAACCACTGCTCCCAGTCTCAGGGGAGTTAGGATTGAAGCCTCATTCTCCAGGAGGGGTCCAAGGGCATTAGGGGGCTTATGTTTCCCGCCTGACCACACCTGTGCTCATTCAGAGCAACTGAAAATCTTTGCATTCCCCTCACCCCCAACTCTGTCACATTCAAGTTGGACAAATTATCAGCTGTCAAAATGTAAAAGAATTGTCTTTGATTGCTTGTATTCCCGTACTAAAATAACCCAAATTCCTATCAGGAAAAAAATGTATTTTTCACTTTGATGATCCCTAAAATCCCCAAAGAAAGACTGTCTCATGGTCTTTCAAAGCTCATAAATAACAAATTAGCAATTCAAGAGAGAGTGTTTTAAATAGCTATCCCTTGCGACACCAAGAGGCTATTATGATCGGTGACCTGGTGACCACATCACCGTGGAGCAGGAAGTCAGACCTAGGTGGATTGGTTAGAGGTGCAAAGGAGGAGCAGGACACCTCAGTCACCCAGAGAAACTCTGGGGAGTCACTGCTGTGTGACCTGCTCTCCTCCTCCCACCTGTGACCCAGGGTCAAGAAGCCTTTTGTCATCACATTTGAGTTTGCTTTGAGAAACCCCAAGATGCAGCCACATGAGGATTCTGTCGACAAGCTGCAGAGAAGTCAAGAAAATTATCAGCCACTTAGTCCTACTTCCTCTCTCAGTGGGATAGAAATGGTCCTCTTATCCTTGATTCAAAACATAAATAAATAAGAAAAGCTTTCCCTTTCCTTACCCAGGGTCTTTCAGAAAACCCGGACTGAGTCCTTGATTGTTCGTCTAGTTTAGTTATCATATACAATGTTATGAACCTACTTCTAAAGTAATGGTCTCCTGGTCTTATCACACTCTTATTCCTTTAGTTTTCTCATATTTACCTATTTACACTTCTTAGCTGGGTGTAAGTGGGGGTGAATCCTCTGGGAAGCCAAAGATGTGGAAGTGACTAGTAATGGTTGTAAAAGCAAGAAACACGTTGCTTCTGCCTCGCCCTAGATGACCTCCATCCACACTTGTCCATTCCAACTGCCACGAGCTTAATTCCAGACTTCATTGTCTCTTCAGTGCAGCATCTGCAGCTTTCCTCTGCTCTATCATCGTCCCTGCATCCCGCTTACCCCTTCTCATGATACAACCAGATCCGTCTTCCTGGTGTTGTCTATGGTTTGAAAAACGAACTAGTTCAGCCCTGTGTAGCACTTGGATCAAGTTCTAATGTCATAGTCTGGGTTTCAAGCTTTTTGTTGTTGTTTTGCTTTGTTTGGGGGCCACCCCAGGGGACACTCCTGATAGTGCTCAAGAGATCATGGGCAGTACTGGGGATAGAACCAGGGTTGATCGTATGCAAGGCAAATACCCTAACTTCTACGCTATCCCTCCAACCCCTGAATTTCAACCTTTCCTTTCTTTTGGACCCAGTCTATCTTTTCAAAGATCTCCCCAAACACTGTATAGTATAGGCAATTTTCTTGTATATCTTAACAGCTTCATTAAAACCACTGATGACTTTTTTTCTCATCCCAGAGAATAAGTTTCTTAAGGGATGCATGAGAGTGGTTTCGTTTCTGCCCTGGCGTCGAACCACACCTATCACATCACAGTCAGAGTTTACTAGGTGAGCGAAGACAAAGTCTTCCTGCACAGATGGCCTGACTCATGTCCCCAGTATCCGGCTGCAGAGCTTGCTGCCGTTTATGATGATTTCAAATAATATAAAAATAAAGCTTTGCTTTAAAAGCACCTCCTCCTAACCACCAGCGTTGCATGCTCGGCTGCTCTGTCGTTCTTTTCCAGAAGGTGATGGTGATGCCATACACTTTGAAACTGACTTTATAGTCACTTTAATATGCATCACCTAATTTCTTTGTTGACTTTTGCCCCACCTAACTCACTAGTTCAAAATGACTCTGATGCCCATAAGTATTGGGTCTAGGAAACTCTGGGGTCTCCAAGGAACCTCTGGGACTCCTGGCAGCCAACTGTCCACTTAGTTCTTCTAGGCACTTAAAGAATTCTCTTCAACATTCCTGAGCTTTGCTAATACTTGCATTGCTGCAAGCATGATTACTTTGTGGCTCCTCTTAGAGCAATGATGTTTTAAGAAAAATGATCTAATATTCCTTGTAGAAATACTTTTCAGCATTTACTCATTTCTGAATTCACAAAAATATCAACTTTTATTACCAATCAGAGAATTTGATTTCTCAGAACTAAGTTATAAAGGCTCTAGTCAATGTAATCTTACTATATGGTGGTCAGTAAGTCTTATAAAAATTCTCTAGAAGTGAGAATTTTGTCTTTTAATGTTTCTCATAAGACACCTAAGAGAGGGGCTGGAAAGATAATGAGTTCAAAGCCCAGCTCGGCCCATTCTCCTGCTCCCAGCTCAGCGCTGCTGGGTGGTGGCCCTGTCCCGCAGGCCTGGAGCAGCTCCACACCCCCAGTCAGCCTCACACTGAACTACCCTGCCTGGCTGAGTATCTCAGGGAGCGGCCCTGGGCAATCTGAGTGCTCTTGGAAGACGCAGAAATAGACTGAAGTAAAATTAAAAAAAAAAAGACACTGAAAACATTCCCATACCTGATATGGTCTTTAGAGTAAATATCCTTTGATGCTAACCAGAAATCAAATATATTCTTATTTTTTATTGAAACAACTCTGCATTGTAACCCACAAGCTTTAGGTGTGTGATTATATATTCAGGTGTAATGATTATAAATCGTTATCTGTGTATTCAATATAGTATATATGTTTATCTTGCACTCAGTTGACCTGAGTTTAATCCCTGGCATCCTATATGGTCCCCTGAGCACTTCCAGAAGTAATCCTGAGTGCAGAACTAGGAGTAAGCCCTGAGAATTGCCAGGTATGATCCAAAAAACAGAAAAAATTAAAAAAGAACTAGTACTCCAGCCTTTGAGCTATTTTCCTGTCTCTGTATATACTATAGTAAGTTTCTTACTAAAAGTCCAATTCTATTCATCACTATGTAATTGACACTCTTACCTGATAAATTAATTTTAAAGTGGGTTTCTTTTAATTTTATTAATTGCATTTACTTTTTAAAGATAATTCTTGCACTATAGTAGTGTCATCCCATTGTTCATAAATTTGCTAGAGCGGGCACCAGTAACGTCTCCATTGTGAGACGTACTGTTACTGTTTTTGGCATATCGAATACGCCACGGGTAGCTTGCCAGGCTCTGCTGTGCAGGCGGGATACTCTCGGTAGCTTGCCGGGCTTCCCAAGAGGGACGGAAGAATCGAGCTTGGGTCGGCCGCATGCAAGGCAAACGCCCTACCCACTGTGCTGTCGCTCCAGTTCAAAGACAATTCTTAGGGAGGTTATGTTCACTTTAATTTTTATAACTATTTTTTATCATTCATACTTACTAATTTCCAAATCCCAGGCAGCTGTGCAGTGATTACTGTTCAGTGATAAGTCATTCATACACAACTGCCTGGCTCACACCTCTGCTTCTCCAATCCACCTGCACCAACTTGGCAAATTTAAGAGAATGGTGTTGCTTAAAGGCCTCTGAGCTGCATCTTTGGAGAAACTAGAATTATCATCTTTTACTTAACAAATAAATCCAATTACTGCCCTTAACTAGTGATAATGTTACCAAAAAAAAATTCTAATTAAAAAATCAGCAGGAGAGAGACTGGGGACATTGGTGATAGGAAAATGTATACTGGTGAAGGGACGGTGTTAGAACATTGTATGTTAGAACTCTGTAACTGCACATCTCACGGTGATTCAATTTTTAAAAATTTCTTTTTAAATATCTAACAAGGAAAACTTCCACAGGCACAGGAGGAAAAACCTGTTACAGACACAGGAGGGAAATGAGTTTGCTGATAAGAAGGTGATGATTGATACTTTTCATCTCAGTTCTTAGGAACTGAAACCCTCCCAGGCATACAAGGCCTGTGTACTCTTACAACGGGCTGGTTATTTGCATGTCTCTGCTTTGGTTTCCCATGAATTATTTCTCCTCTTCTCTTTGTGATTATTGGTTATTGAATTCTATTAAGTTTCTTTTCAAATTTCACTGCCTCTAAGGCTTCACCGATTATGACAAATTTAGTGCTTCCTTACTCCTGAGTGGTTAGGGTTAGACTAAAGAAAATTCCCATTATTCAAAAGAAAATCACCAAACTGCCTTTAAAAATTATTTTTTTTTTGTTTTTGATCTTAGGCTTCTGGTGCTCTGAGGAACCGTGCAGTGCAGGGGATGGGACCGGGGCCTCTGCTCAGGCACTGTTTGTTTGCAGAGGTCACACCTAGTAAGGCTGTTCTCAACTCTGTGCTCAGGAATGATCTTGGTTGTGCTCAGAGGAGTATATGTGGTGTCAGGGATTCAAACTAGAACTGATGGGACATAAGGCAAGGCCCTGACCTCCTGTACTCTCTATCTCTCTGACTCTTAAGTAACTAATTTCTCATTCTGTAAATGCAGTATTATAAAAGGGGCGATAGTTCCCAGAAAAGTCTATAAAAGTCAATTTCATGTAGCTGACATAGACTATGACAAGGTGGAAAGAAAGAGAAGGGAATAAAAGAAAATGAAAGAGTGCTAATACAAAGTACATAACTGATTTGTTTGTTTAAAAAATAAAACGATCAAACTGTCTAAGAAAGAGTGGGTTCAATTAGAAAGAGCAGCTAGAGAATCCTTTACAACACTTTTTGGTTACCACATCTAGACTGTCATTGGGTCAAAACTCACGGTTTTCCCTTTGCTTCCTACATAGGCATTATTAACTTTACTCTTGGGTTTCAACAGATATAAACTATGTGATCCTTATCCATGGTGTAATGAATGGAGAGACGAAGAGGGACATTTAAAAGTCAAGAGGGAAGAAGAGTTTCTTTGGTTGAAACCAGAAAGAGAAAAGAAAGGCAAGGATTCACGAGAGCAGCGCACAGAGGGTGTGCAGAGGAGGAAGAAGAATTCCTGCATGTGGAGGTAGAGAAGTGGCAAGAGGGGGCCAGAGGCCAGAAGGGAGACACAGCACATACTAGCTCTTGGATTCTTGAAAGGAAATCACGGTCCTTTATATCAGCACAGACCTTGCACTGAAGTTTTTTATTTATTTGGTGTTTTTGTTTTGTTTTGTTTTGTTTTGTTTTGTTTTGTTTCTCGCCCTGCAGCTCTTTACGCAGAAAGGACAGAGGCTGTGCAGAACTCAAGGAAGCACAGCAACTGGGATTGAACTGTTTGTAATTGCTTAGGTTATTTTATTATCTTTTAAAATATCATTTCACTTTATTCCTTTCATGCCAGGGATTGAGCTGAGCTATGCTCCTGATTCTGGTTTTCAACTTTTAGGTTGCATGTTATGAAGGCAACATTTTTTTCAGGTCAAAACCAAACAGTATAATTTCATTTGGTTCAATTTCATGTTGTTTGTTAAATGTCAATGTTCAGTTTTCTAGGAACATATCAATTCAATTATAGGCTTGGGAGAACTAAGCAGCATAACATCTTCTATCCATATAATGTGAATTAGTTGGCACAAAATAAAGGGTTTTTTTTGGGGGGGGGTTGAGTTTTTTTGGTCAAAAATGAGATTTTTCTTGTGGTAGCGAAAGAGCAAGCATTCAGGCTTCTGGCACTGAAAGTTGAGTCACTAAACCACAAAGCATTCTGTCCCAAGAAAATATTTGTTGTGTCTAACAGGATTTTAAGTGAAGGAGTGTTAGCTCATCAGGTGGAGTGGGGACTTGTGAGTCAGCAAGTCCTGATCAAAGACTATAATTTGCTACTACAATGAAGGCAAGAATTTTCAGTGTTCTCACGTGAAACTTGGCTCAAACTAACAGAACAAATCTGTTCACTTTCTTTTTTTGAAAAATATCCTCATACTGCCTCAATAATAAAAAGTTCTCAATATTGCCGACTCTTCAAAATGGAATTAAACTTTCTTTTTTTCTTTTTTGCTTTTGGGGTCACACCAGCATTGCACAGGGGTTACTCCTGGCTCATGCACTCAGGAATTACTCCTGATGGTGCTTGGGGGACTACCTGGGATGCTGGGAATCGAACCCAGGTCGGCCGCATGCAAGGCATATGCCCTACCTGCTGTGCTATTGCTCCAGCCCCTAAACTTGCTTTCAATAAATCAAATCATGATGAGATACAGAGCAATGCCTTTAAAAATCAATAATTTGCTTGGATAAGCTTGCCTTGCACCTGATTGGTTGGTCCTGTTTTAGTCCCACGCACTATGTATGGTTCCCTGAGCACTGCCAGGTGTGATCCCTGAACACAGAGCCAGGAAAAAGCCCTGAGCACAGCTGGGTATAGACCCAAAATCAAACCAAACCTAACCCCAAATACATAATTTCCTTGTTAACTGTTATAAGAGCAACCTTAGGTGAAGAAGTAGAACCTCACATTGTGCCCATTTCCCCACAATTCATTGGCTCTTCCTGCCAAGGGAAGAGCCAGGAGGAAGCTCTGAACATTGCTGGGTATGGCCCCAAATCAAAGTGAACGAATCAATCAATCAATCAATAAAATAACATAGACATTTCTCCCTTGGCTCCTCACTGAAGATCCCAGACTTCTTTTGCAGCTTCCTATCGACTTTTTAAGAATAGACCAAATGAAAAAGAGCTATTAACAGGAGGTGTGAATGAACTGAGATGAATAATGTCCCCTCCTGGATTCATGGGGATCCTAAATCTCCAAAAGTGATTCTATTTGAAATAGAGTATTTGCAGATATCAATTTGATGTAGGCAGTTAGACAGGAAAGGGCCCCATGGCAATGGAATTCCTGGGAATAATAAAACATAGAGCCACCAGGTTGCAAAAAGCCCACTTTGCAGAAACAAGAACTAAGGCCTGATAGGGTTTCACCTGATGCCATCAGACCCAGAGAAGGCTGGAGTCCCCCGCCCTCTCTCAGAGAAGCTCCAGCAGGAACAAAGGCCAAGGAAAGGAATTTCAAAGAAGACCATGGACCACTCCCAACTCTACCAGCCTTGGCAACCACCCTAGCAATGAATTTTTACCAGATAGAAGCCTCACATGGGGGCAGGTTGGAAAACCCTACAATAGTCACCTTGAACAAAGGAAGGGCGTACATATGCTGCCCGAGCCTATATGCTGCTTGTCCTACACGGCCAAGCATATGTGGTACCTGAGCACTTGTATTGCCCAAGCACATGTGTTGCCTGCATCTCCCCTCTTGAGACGTGTACTGGGCCTCTCTCTGTCTCTGGAGAAGCCCACGTTCTCCCTGAACATGTTACTACTCTCTCTCCCTTTGCTTTTTCTCCTTCCCCTTCCTAAAAGCCTCCAACATCTGTTTTTACTTCACTGCTTGTCTACTCCTGAAATTCCTTTCTGCGAGAAAGACAAGGACCTGGAAACCCTGGGTAAGACCTAGGACTGACTTTGCTTTCCTACAAAAAATAACTCCTGGCTTCAACCTGAGTCCGTGGCTCCCCAAGAGATGGGGTGGTGGGGCCAAGAAGACCAGGTGAAAGTCAGGTGTGGCTTGACAGCCAGCTGGTGGGATTGGAAGGGCTCTGACCCAAGCCGAGCAGGGACTCATCCACAGACTCTATCAGTCTTAGCCTTCCCAGCCAGTCCCTGGGTGGCAGAGGTGGATGAGAAGAAAGTGACAGTCTCTCTCCTTTCTGCCTTACATAAGCCATCCCCTGAAGGCTCACTGACTTCAAACTTAGATGGAAAACTAAGATGCAATCAAAATACGATGACATTCTACACAATACTATGCAACTGTTAAGAAAAATGAAGTCATGAAATGTGCTTATAAATGGATGGACATAAAGAGTATCATGCTGAATGAAATGAGTCAGAAAGAGAGGGAGAGACAGAATGATTGCAGTCAGTTGTGGAATATAAAAAACATCGTATGAGGCTATGACCATGGACAATAGAAATGTGGGTCACAAAGACTGACCCACAGTTGGAAGCTTGTCACAGTGAAGGGAAAGGGGAGAGGGCAGTTAGGAAAGAGAAGGGACCACTATCATGATGATACTTGGAAATAATCATTCTGGACAAAATTCGAGCACTAAAAGTAGGTTTAGGGCTATCCATGCTAGCCTTTCTGTACCTGTACTGCATACCATAATGCCAAAAAGAAAGAGAGACCAAGAGAGAGTTTGGGGGGTTTCGGGAGGGAAACCTGGGACATTGGTGGTAAGAAATGTACACTGGTGATGGGATAGGTAGCGGAACATTGTATGACTAAGAATCAATAATGAACATCTTTGTAATTGTTTATCTCATGGTGATTTAATTTTTTAAAGTTTTTTTAAAATATGATGAAATATTGGGCTAGGGAAGGCCTTAATCCCATGACCAGCATCCCTATACAAGGAGGGTCACTGGGAAACAGAAACACAGGCACACAGACATAGAGGAAGCAAGTGGTGTGAGGCTCACAGGGCTGGAGAACATACTCTGCATGGGACAATCTTAGACTTTATCCACTCTGTACCAATCAGAATGATTTTATGCCTGCAGTACTGGGAGCATTTCCCCCAAGCATCTCTCTGGGAGTAACCCTCCTGTGCTGCTGGCCCATAGCACCCAACCAACTGTCGCTGTGTCACTGTCATCCCGTTGCTCATTGATTTGCTTGAGTGGGCACCAGTAATGTCTCCATTGTGAGACTTGTTACTGGTTGTTTTTTGGTTTTTGGTTTTTTTGGTATATTGAATACGCCACAGGTAGCTTGCCAGGCTCTGGTGTGAGGGCAAGATACTCTCAGTAGCTTGCCGGGCTCTCTGAGAGGGGCAGAGGAATCAAACGGCCGTGTGCAAGGCAAATGCCCTACCACTATGCTATCGCTCCAGCCCACCCAAACCAAAAATCTAATAAAATGATTGGAGAAATGCAGCCACCAGCAAAGTATCTCCAAGGATTTCTCACTGCTAGCAGAAACCAGGAGGAGCTTTCTCAAGTTTTCAGGGGAGACCTGTCCTTTTGACACCTGGATTTCCCACATGCAGCCTCCAGAAGTGGGAGAATGTTAGTTTCTTTTATTTTGACCACTAAGAGTTTGGGCGGCTTTATTACAGTCACCACAGGCAACTGTGCTGCTAGACCAAGGTAAATGCTCCTTTTCAAAAAGAATTCAGAGAGAGAGAGAGAGAGAGAGAGAGAGAGAGAGAGAGACATGTTTAACACAGACAAAATATCAGGTATTCCTGGCATGAACAATCAATTAGCGGAGACAACTTTTTAAGGAAGAGAATTTTTTTGAGTACGTTTTAATGATTCTGGGCCCAGGCCAGCCTCCTAAGCCTTAGGGGAATAAGAGAGAAATGAAAAGAATGTGAGCACTTTGCCTTCTAAAGTCAGCTAAAGACACCAACTTGTCTAAGATCAAAAACGCTGCCTCGGGTAACAAAAATCCCTGAAATAAAATCAAAACTACGTGTCTCTACACCATACCTTTCTTTAATTCCTAGCAAAAAGCAACACCTCAGAGCAAAGTTAATTCCAGGTGACTGTGAAATTAAATGTGGAAACATTACATCACAAAGAAGATTAGGAAGCATAGGATGTGATGCTAGAAGATAAGAGGTTAGAAAACAACTTCCTAAGATTAAACACAAAAATTAAGAACAGGCTGGAGTGATAGCACAGCGGGTAGGGTATTTTCCTTGCACGCGGCTGACCTGGGTTTGATTCTCAGCATCCCATATGGTCCCCTGAGCACCACTGGGAGTAATTCCTGAGTGCATGAGCCAGGAGTAACCCCTGTGCAACACTGGGTGTGACCCAAAAAGAAAAAAAAAATGGAGAACTGCAATCATTTTACTGTGCAACCATTTTCACAGGTTTTTTTTTTTTCTAAGTGAAAACCTATTGCAAGTTTGAGGTAGCAAGTCTGACCCCCAGATTGCTACTTGTCTAGACAGCAAGCTTGGCAGCTCTGCCAGCTGAAATCAGGGGCACTGTAAACCACTTCCATTACCAGCCATGTGGGTGCCAGCACCACAACTAGACAACATGAGCCCTTTGCCACAGGCCTCAGCCTCATGTGTGTGAGCACTACAACCAAATGTGCTAAATGTTCAGTCCCTGGTCATCACAACATCAACAGAGGGGAAGAAATGAGGAAAGAGGAAAGAAGAGAAAATAAAAGAAAAGGAAAGGAAAAAAGAAAAAAAGGAAGAGAAGAAAGAAAGGAGAGAGGAAAGAGAAAGGGAGGAAGGTTGCTTGGTTCTGTTTTTTAAAAACAAAAGAAAGGTAAGAATAATCCAAGCAAGTATGTACAACTCAAACCCAACAATTGTTAAGAGTCATACTGGGAAAATAAACAACAGAAATGAACAATAAAATATTAGCAAACCTGATTAAATGTACATGGAAATCATTTGCCAAGGAAGAAAGAAAGGGACTATGTTAAGTGCCACAATCTTGGAGCTGAGAATATGCCTTAGTAGGGAGTGGATACTTCTTGAATTTGTGAGGTCCTGAATCCAATTCCCAAGAAGGCATCAAAAAATGAAAAAAAATTTTAATTAATTTTAATAAGCAATTAATTAGTACTCCCCAATGGGGCTTCAAAATATCACTCTACCTATATACCACTATTGTACTTATAGGAGATGTAAGTAAATCCAAGAAATATTTAAAGACTTGTTTACAAAGCAGTTTGTGTGTTTCCTACTTATGATAATAAAATTTAGAATAAAAAATATAGGTAGTACATAAGTAAATATGAAACATCCATCTATGGAAATCCATCTACCCATTGAGATAAAGGGATTAAAGCCTAAGGTATAATAGTAAGTTGAAAATTAAAATAAAAATAGTAATATTAACTATGTTAAGTTAATTCAACATAAAGGAAATATGCTAAAATCCTAAGGATATATTCATTTTGAGCTAGTTTTATTATCAGTGACTTTTGCTCTCTTCTGAATTTTCTACTATTCCTATTTCTTATAATAAAAGAACTTCATTAAAAAAGTTTTAAAACTCTTAATAGTCTCCGCAGGGAGGGCTAAATAGGGATTTTGAGTGGCAGTAACAGAAGGCAAAACCCAGATGATGGAACAGATCCTTTTTATATAATCTAATAAAATATTAATGCACAGATTTTACCTGTCAGTCTCAAGTTCTTTTCCCCAATTCCTTGAACCAATTATTCCCAACTTAAATTTAGGACACCCCAGGTAATTGCCAATTATCTCATGAGAGTGACAAATATTTTTTGTTTGGATACTTTCCAAGACACCTTTTTAAAAAAAAAATTGTAAGGAAAAAATACTGGTAGGAAAGTTCACTCTGTTTAAGGCAATCAATATCTGTTTTGATGTTTGTAAGGAAAAATTACTGAACAACAGATTGAAGTGGAGGACAGGTTGATAAGAGGCGAGGTTAAGAAGAATGTGATTCTGTTTTGTTGCCTACAGGGAATCACTTCAAAAGCAACAGACTTCCACAGATCAAAGAGAGCAAATAACCAAAGGCTGTCCTGATCCTAGTAAGAGTTTTGCTTGGCAGAGATCTGTACCCTTTTCATTCTTTCCGTAGCTCTTTTTTGTTATCTACTCATACCTTATAGAACAAATCGGTTAATCTATAAAGTGAAGATTGGTAGGGATTTACAAGTACATCACTCTTCTTACACTGGGATCCAGGATGAAATATGATTCTATGTTTTCTTTTAGATTGGGGTAGAGAAACTATGAACTGCAAGCCAAATCAGTCCACCACTAACTTTTTATAAATAAAGTTTTACTGGAACAACCATATACACAATAGCTGCAAAACAGAGGCACCAATGGCTGTATTAGTGCTGCAATGTCAGCGTGAAGCAATTGCAACAGAGACCAGACACTTGATGATGATGCCCCGAATATTTACTATCAGGCCCTTTGCTGATGAAATTTCTGTGTACCAATTTCAGATCAAATTTCAGTAAGCTTGCTTAATAGTAACTTCTTTTTGCACTTTTGTAGTCTTCATTGAAAAGGAATAAGCACTCTTAAAACTCAAATAGTATCAGATAACTAACATACAACATAAGTTCAAGTTGGGATAAATTCAAAGACGGGAAAAACTACCCATAATGCTATATTATGGTCCAAATCTGAACTATTCTCTGATTTAATTTTGTTGGGGACAGGGGCAGCTGTCCTCCAAGATGTTCTGCATGCTCCTCGTGATCCTCAATGCTTTGGTTTATACCTTTGTAGAGTTCTTTCTCACACAGATCATAACCCACATCCAAGACATGGTTCTGGCACTGCTCTCTTTCTCTCTCTCACTCTCTCTCTCTGTCTCTCTGTCTTGTTTCTCTATCTCTCTGCCTCTATTTCTGTGTGTGTGTGTATGTGTGTGTGTCTATTTTCACCTCCTTTCCTTGGTGCTTGGGAAAAGTCAGCTTCTATGATATCCTCTGAAAGGCTGATGTGACAGGGAACTGGGGCCTCTAGTTTACAGCAAATGAAGAACTAAGACCTCCTGACAATAGCTGCTACAGTCTGCTTAGAAATGATTCTCACATGTGTCAAAGAGACAGTACATGGAATAAGGAATGTGCCTTGCATGTAGCCAACCTTGGTTGGCTTGCAGGCACCACATGAGGTCCTGTGAGTACTTCCAGGAATGATCCCTAGTCACAGAGCCAGGAGTAATACCTGAATACTTCCAGGTAAGAAAATGAAAGATAGAAGATAGAAGGACAGAAAGATGGAAGGAAGGAAGGAAGGAAGGAAGGAAGGAAGGAAGGAAGGAAGGAAGGAAGGAAGGAAGGAAGGAAGGAAGGAAGGAAGGAAGGAAGGAAGGAAGGAAGGAAGGAAGGAAGGAAGGAAGGAATCTTCAAGCTCCCAACAACCTTTTCAAAGAATGTAGCCCCAGAAACATAAGAGAGATGATAGCCTCAGGCTGACAGCTAGAATGACACCCAGAAGACACTCCAAAGCAGCAATTATCTAGACAGGCTGTCCCCAAATTCCTGAGCTGCTCAAACTCAGATGATAGATGCTGAGCCTTAAGTTCCATAATTTTGGCGTAATTCATTCTATACACCACCACTTCTATATCTCCATTTCTAGCTTGTACCTTTTTTCTTTTTGAGCCACAACTTGCTGTATCCAGGGCTTACTCTTGGTGAGATAGAGACAGTCCTGTGGATCTAATCCAGGTGATGCACATGCACATACACGCAAGTGCCTTACCCTCGTATTATTTCTCTGGCTCATCTCTGGGTTTTATTTTTTAACTTTTTAAATATATTCTGAATAACTATTTTATAGCTACATAATATAGCACGGTAGCACTGTCATCCCGTTGTTCATCGATTTGCTCCAGCGGGCACCAGTAACGTCTCCAATGTGAGACTTGTTGTTACTGTTTTTGGCATATCAAATACTCCACGGGTAGCTTGTATCATGTTAAGTGAAATGAGTCAGAAAGAGGAGACAGAAATAGAAATATCTTACTCATCTATGGAATATAAAGTAACAGAATGGGAGACTAACACCCAAGAGTAGTAGAGATAAGGACCAGGAGGTCTGCCCCACAGCTTGAAAACTGGCCTCACATGCTAGGGGGAAAAGGCAGCCGAGATAGAGAAGGAAACACCAAGTAGATGTTGGGAGGACCCCTTTGGGTTGAAAGATGCATGCCGAAAGTAGACTACAGACCAAACATGATGGCCATACTCAATACCTCTATTGCAAACTGTAGCACTGTAGCACTGTTATCCCGTTGCTCATCAATTTGCTTGAGCGGGCACCAGTAACGTCTCCATTGTGAGATTTGTTGTTACTGTTTTTGGCGTATCAAATACGCCACGGGTACCTTGCCAGGCTCTGCCGTGCGGGCTGCATACTCTCAATAGCTTGCCAGGATCTCTGAGAGGTTCAGAGGAATCAAACCTGGGTCAGATGTGTGCAAGGTAAAAGTCCTACCTTCTGTGCTATCGCCCCAGTCCTAAGTCACAAGTCATATTTATACAAAAACACAGAGGTGTGAGAAGAAAGTTTTCTCGGGAAAATGGTGTGATGCACATGTTACATTATGCCGGGAATAGATTTCTAACAGTTCCCATGCCCAGGGTCATATTCCAACTTCTAGAAAGCCAAGTCCCTGTATTCATTTTCAATCAACACCCACTCAGCAGGATGGATACTACACTTCTCTGGTTTGGGATATGGCCTCATTAGGAAGTTGAGACCAAATGGATAATGATTAGGAATGAACTCAATTCAGAGTCACCTCCTACTCCCCCCCTGGATGTTCACTGCCTTTGGAGGGCTGTTACAGGAACTGAAGGTCAATCAACCCCCACAATTGAGCAGACATGAGTGCTCCAGCCTAACTATTGGAAACACTTCTTCACATGCTTTCCAGAATACCACAAGCTTCTCCTTTTCTTTCTCTTCAATTCTGAATCTTCTCAAACTTCTTTGCAGGTTTCTCACATTCATCTAACAATGAAATTGCTCAGGACCCAATTCATCCTTGGTCTATTGCAAACTACAACACCCAAAAGGAGAGAGAACAAAAGGGAATGCCCTGCCGCAGAGGCAAGGTGGGGTGGTCAGGGATGGGGTGGGGGTGATGGGAGAATGGGCACTGGTGGAGGGATGGGTAAATAATCACTGTATGACTGAAATGCAAACACGAAAGTCTATAAGTTTGTAACTGTACCTCACGGTGATTCACTAATAAAAAAAAAAAGGAAAGAAAGAAAGAAAAAAAAAGAGAAAATCAGCTTAGGAAATGACAATATTATTTATTCAATTCCTCTGTCCCTCTCAGAGAGCCCAGCAAGCTACTGAGAGTATCCCGCCCACATGCAGAGCCTGGAATTTCTGGCTTTTAAAAGCAATCTGTACAAGGCTGTCAGACCCAAGACACAGACACTGACTTAGGTCTAATCAAGGACATATTTATTATCATGAATAAATATCAAGGGCTTCAAACAAATCTGACTTTTATGCACAATATAAATATAGATACTATTGTATACTAGTATACTATTCTATACCATAAGAACTTCAGGTTTCTATCAAACTTTAAGTTAGCTCTCAATTATTTTGATCATTACATGTTACAACTACACTGACACTGAAATGCCTGAGATAACATCTAGATTATATTTCAAGATAATGTCAGCAAACATCACCCCAGAAGAATTGGAATCCTCTAGAACATGTCAACAACCAAACTCCCAAACTACTGGAGGAATCAGACCTCGAACTTCTCAGACCAGTTTGTTTCCCAAGAGTCTCCAGGGTCTTTCTCTCACACTTTTACCAAGCCAGCTAGATAATGTCAATAAGGTTTGGCTCTGGTGTCAAAGTTCAAACTAATGCTTTCACCTAGTGATTATCTATAATCCTCCCAGCACCCCTGACTTTTGGGTATATTTTTTATAAAGAGAAATGAGGGGAGACTAGTTGTATGATAATAGAAAATAACATTTAATCACTTCTATAAAATATAGGATGATTTACAGAGAATGGGGAAAGCCCAAAAGTTTAAGGAAAGGCTGAATCCGAAGGGAGGGAGACAATCTGAAATCTGTGGTGTACTGGGCAGCCCCATTCCCAAGATTTCACTAAATATCCTCCATTCGGCCAGGACTCACTCACTAGAGAAACCTCTGTGTCTGGACCAGAGTTTCATATTATTAGCTTTTGACTGTCCAGTCCCTCCAATAAGTTACTAGGAACCTCCTAGGAACATACTTAACTCCCTGAGATAGATACTGGGTGTCGTTTATTTTCTGTACCCACTAAAGCTAGAGTACAGTGAATTTCACCTACACTGTATTCATTGAATGCCTGGGAAAAGAAAAGAAGAAGAGATTTGAAGTACTATTTGATTTACTTCCAACTACAAAACTTACTGTATTACGAAGTATTTAAACACAGTTGCATAATTTCTCTCTCAATGGATTTCCTTCTATTTAAAATTTCTGAAGCAGAAAAAAATCAGCCTGAGACACTTAAGGAAGCCAAAGTTGGGGTGAAAAGCTTCTCTTAGAATGAGAGATGACTCATCTCCTTAGGAATCTAGGCTATGAGTTACAATTAAGTGACTTTAGCATATTTCACTGTCAAGAGCTTCCAGCAACAAGAGGCAACTAAAAGACAGCAATGATTTGGTCATGAGGAAATGAACATTCTGGTCCATTGCAAACATAACTAGCATTAGGACAAAATTACCCATAAAACAGAACCCTGCCCACAAGCATTTGTAATCAATGACAAAGCAGGTGGTGTCCGGGAGCC
Source organism: Sorex araneus (assembly GCF_027595985.1). NCBI lineage: Eukaryota > Metazoa > Chordata > Mammalia > Eulipotyphla > Soricidae > Sorex > Sorex araneus. The sequence goes on along the minus strand of NC_073305.1, from coordinate 132,558,702 downwards.
CCTCATGTCAACACAACCTGTAGTGCTGACAAATTCATTGGGTCATTTTTTTCCACTGGTAACATCTGCTTCCTTCCGGGAGCTGCCATGGACCCACACCAGCTCTGATTCTGGTGTGAATTTCCAGTTTGACTCAATGGATCCACAAAACATTCTAAGTGAGCCCAGGCTTTTACAGGAAAAACCTATATTTTTATTATTACTCTAAAATACAGGTGCCACAAACCACAGAGCCCTATGGCCATTTCCCCTAAGGGTCTTCTCCCCTCCTTGTATAACATTCCTACCTCTAGGTATGAGGATTAAATCAAGAAAATAAAACCCATAGCCATTTTCAGATGCACGTATTTAATGTAAGAGGCAACTTGTTTGCCTAACTGGATCTATTCTCCCTTCATTTTAAAGTCCACCTTTGACATAGCTCCCCAGCTGCTTGGGCATCTAAAAGTTTTATTTAGAAAGATTTACAAAGGGTTTGGGGTTGAAGATAAGGCCAGTGTTCACTTAAAAATGTATGTATATATTACTTTAGAAGGTTCTAGACTTAAGGGAGAGGTTTGTTCTAAAGCAGGGACTAGGATTCTAAATGGCTGAGGGCTAGATGAACATGGTTTTAGGGGCTCTGGTAACTGGACACCAAAGAAAGTCTCCCAACTGCCCCTCTCCCAGTACTTCATGCTATTCCTCATCTTAAAAGTGGGACTACAGATCACACAGTTTTTTCTCCCAGAAGGGAGCAACATGATGCCTGCCATAACCATGCCACCGGACTCCACGCAAGGCTGTTTCACTCGGGCTGACCCAGAGGGGGTTGGGTAAGAGCCCTCCCTGCCCCAAGGGACCCAGACCCAGCAGCCCAAAACCTCCAGAACCCAACCGCTGTCCCACTCAAGGCCGTTCCCCACACACTCAACCCAAGCTTCACATACGAGTGAACGTATTCTTGGACTGCAAATGTGGCCGCACAACACATCATAAGATGGTTTTCCATAACAGACAATACAAAATATATTACTTCGGTTGTGCTTTGGGACAGGGATTGGGGCTTGGGATGAAAACATCCCAAATTTGGTGGTGGAAAAGTGTAATGGTGGTGGGATTGGTGTTTGAGTATTAACTGTAATCAAATATTGTGAACCAGCTTATAAAATAAAAAAAAAAATTTTAAGTGGGACTATGCTTTTTTTCAGCTGCCTTGAAAGCAGTGAACCTCTGCTAATGGAGAGGCCACAGAAAGAGAAGATTTGGGAAAGAGCCTTGAAATTCAACAAAGAGCAAGAATGGAGACCCCAAACATCCAACTCAGTAGACCTGTTCCCGCCGAGCCACTGGGCATCGAAGTACGGGAACTAGTTGAAATTTGAAGTCCTGAGCAGAGACAAGCTGACATTCCATGCTCTGTTTAAAAGGCTATAACTTGAAGTAATAAAATATTGTAATCAACTTTGCAAAATTCTGTAGTGTGGGGACTAAAACAAGATAAAATCAAATCGCCTTCCTTATGTTAGGCTACTCTTGTTTATTCCTGGTAGAAATCACCCAGACAAAACCCTGCTCTAAGGCTTCATTAGCTGGAAGCTAGACTTTGAATAGACTTTTAAGAGGGTTGGGAAGGATTTTTTTCTTTTTTAAAAAAAAAGCATAAGGGGCTGGAGCGATAGCACAGCAGCTAGGGCGTTTGCCTTGCACGCGGACGACATGGGTTCAATCCCCAGCATCCCATATGGTCCTTCGAGCACCGCCAGGAGTGATTCCTGAGTGCAGAGCTAGGAGTAACCTCTGAGCATTGCTGAATGTGACCCAAAAAGCAAAAAAAAAAAAAGTATAAATATTACATATTTTGTATCTTATTGTTTAAATAGAGAAATTGGAAATGACAAACAGAATTAACCCAGAAGTACTAAACATTTTTAGAAAAGTGTTGCTTAGCAGTTTTTATTAGGGCACTGCTATACCCGAGCACTGTGCTAAGTGCTCTACCTACCTCTATTATTTCATGTACTCCTTATAGCAAGCCTGTGATATAGGTATTAGCTCCCACATTGTAGATAGATAAGGAAACTGAGGCTCAGAGAGATGAAGCAATGGCCTAAAGCCACAGCACGAAAAAGTTGTGGGGCTGGGACTACACCCCATTAGCCTGACTCAAATGCCATTTAACCACCTACTATACCATGTGACTTCCACCTTTCATAATAAAAACGGTTCATTCTTTGAAAACAAGCGTGTTCAGAGAGAAATTTCTAGCATTCGCCATAGGCAAAAATGAAAGCATTGTTTGATCTTAAGTAACTCAAAGTATTTTATTTGTAGTTTGTCACCCTTTGTATCATGCTGGTATTTAGTGAGAACCAGGATAAATAATTTTGGGAGGATATAGGAAAATTTCTCATTTACAATGTGGATCCAGCTGTCCTTTTTATTAGTTTATATTATATGAAAGGAAAATGGTAAGATACAAACATCCAATATGGTTGCTTTTTCTACATCTTTCCTTCTGTGATCTCAGCATTTAATTTGCTCTATATTTAGTTGTTTCTACTCTGCCCATCCTTTTTTTCTTTCTTTTAAAATCATAGCCCCTCCCATACTCACACACATACTTCCAAACATGCCATTCTTTTATTTTTCTGTGAAGGTACATCCCTAACATCCCTGATCATGTGCAAGGCTGCAGGTGGCTACAGCATCCACGTAGAGCCAAGAAAACAGATAATAATAATAATAATAATAAGGATAATTTGTCAATTGGCAATTTTTCCACATTGTCAGCTTGTCGGCCACACAAAATAATTTTATTTTCTATAATCTAATACACTATAAAAATACATCCAAGGAGAATTTGTCCTAAAACTAAGTGAATGGCTGTTTGGGGCACTTCTGGGATCTCAATGAGCAGTTTGTTTTCACCAAAGGTCAAGAGAAATGATACTCTGGAGAAGCCACCACACCTCAGAACACTCTATCTGTCATTTCCACAAAGGACCTGCACAGCTCCTCGGCATTGCCAATTTGCACTAGAATTTCAGAAAATGGTGTGAGACACAAAAAAGGACAATGAACTGAGGAACAGAGACACTTGCCTTTTGTCAAGCATTTCTGTATCTTAGAGCAAAAGAAAAATTGCATTTGGTATCAAGTACCTAACTTAAAACACTATCGTGAAATTTGCTTATAAATGGATGGAAACGAAGAATGTCATGCTAAGCGAAATGAGTCCGAGGGAGAGAGACAGACATAGACTGATTGAACTCATTTGTGGTATATAAAAAAAAGCATAGTATGAGACTAATGCCCATCCAAGGACAGTAGAAAAGAAGGTGTCAGAAGGACTCGTACATGGTTGGAAGATTGCCACATGTTGGGGGTGGGGGAGGTCAGTTATGACAGAGAAGAAACCACTATGACAATGAAAGTTGAAAATGATCACTCTGGACAAGATCTGAGTGCTGAAAGGAGGTAAAGAGATAAGCATGATAACCTTTCAGTGTCTGTATTGCAAACCATAATGTTCAAAGGGAAGGGGGAGATAGAGAGAAAGAGGGAGAAAGAAGAGGAGGAGGAGCAGGAGGAGGAGGAGGAGGAAGAGGAGGGGAGGAGGAAGAGAAGAGGAGGAGGAGGAGGAGAGGAGGAGAAAAAGATGAAGGAGGAGGAAGAGGAGGAGGAGGAAGAGGAGAAGAGGAGGAGGAAGAGGAGGGGAGGAGGAAGAGAAGAGAAGGAGGAGGAGGAGAAGAGGAGGAGAAAAAGATGAAGGTGGAGGAAGAGGAGGAGGAGAGGAGGAGGAGGAGCATCTGCTGTAGAGGCACACTAGGGGTGGGGTAGCAGGAGGGAAATTGGCTGGGAAGAGGGGTGGTGGGATATGTACAAGTGAAGGGATGGGTGTTGGAACACTGTATGGCTGAAATACAAGCATAAATAACTTTGTATCTATGTAGCTTATGGTGATTCAATGTACAAAATGTTTTTTTAAACACCAGCACTGTCACATCTAACTGCATTACCATGTCCAAAGCACTTAATTTATGATTTTCAGTTTCTACACCTTAATTTATGATTTTCAGCTTCTACACCTGCACAGTAAAGATGGTGACACATTATGTAACTGGGTTATTAACATATTTAAGTAAAATTGTATTTGTGAAAATATGTTGTAAATTGCAAAACTCATTACAGGTTTTAATTATCATAAGGTCTCTTATGTGGTAGAAACATTTTTACTCTATATTTCATGAGTGTACATTTTCAGCTTTTAAGAGAAAATGTTCATGAATTTTTATACAGCTATTTATTGTTTAAAATTGACAAATCAAACCCCAGACAAATGGAGATTCAGTGCTTGATCAATGTATGTTATATTGTTTGTCATTCAACAAATATATTATTCATTTATTTATTCAACAAAAATATTGTTGAGCAACTTACCACCTTAAATAAAATACCCTGAGAGTTTGCATGATTCAAGAAAAGATATAAAAACAAACACAAAACTATAAGCTTATATCACTTATAATTCTAGGTAGTGATACATTCCACAAAAAGAAGACTTCAGTAAAACAAGAGGATAGAGTTGTAACTTTGGAGTACCTAAATATAATAAGCAAATACTATCAGATCAAAAAGGAATAACAATATCAGGAAACTTTATAATCTACCTTTTTTTTTTTGCTTTTTGGGTCACACCCAGTGATGCTTAGGGGTTACTCCTGGCTCTGCACTGAGGAATTACTCCTGGCAGTGCCTGGGGGACCATCTGGGGTGCCAGGGATAGAACTTGGGTCGGCCGCCTGCAAGGCAAACACCCTACCAGCTGTGCCATCGCTCCGGCCCCAAAACTTTATAATCTACTTTTAACAAAGGATAGACCATTCAGACATAAAAATCACTTAAAAAGCACTAAAACTTAACTATATCTTAAAACAAATAAAGTTAATAAAGACATATAGTACATTCTTCCCAAGAGCAATATAATATATATTCAAATGTGCATGGAATACACTCTAAGTCAGAATATATTACATCACAAAACAAGCTTGTAGCAAATGTATCACTGTAGCACTGTCATACTGTTGCTCATCGATTTGCTCAAGCGGGCACCAGTAACGTCTCCATTATGAGACTTATTACTGTTTTTGGCATATTGAATACACCACAGGTACGGGTAACTTGCCAGGCTCTGCTGTGCGGGCGGGATACTCTCGGTAGCTTGCTGTACTCTCAGAGAGGGATGGAGGAATCAAACCCGGGTGGGCCGCATGCAAGGCAAACACCCTATCTGCTGTGCTGTCGCTCCCAGGTATCTTTTTACACAATAATATAAAATAGAAATCAATAGTAAGAGGAAAACAAGAAAGAAAGAAAGAAAGAAAGAAAGAAAGAAAGAAAGAAAGAAAGAAAGAAAGAAAGAAAGAAAGGAAGGAAGGAAGGAAGGAAGGAAGGAAGGAAGGAAGGAAGGAAGGAAGAAAGAAAGAAAGAAAGAAAGAAAGAAAGAAAGAAAGAAAGAAAGAAAGAAAGAAAGAAAGAAAGAAAGAAAGAAAGGAAGGAAGGAAGAAAGAAAGAAAGAGAAGGAAGGAGGAAGGGAGGAAAGAAAGCAAGAAATCAAGGAAGAAACAAAGAGAGAGAGAGAGAAAGAAAGAAAGAAAGAAAGAAAGAAAGAAAGAAAGAAGGAAGGAAGGAAGGAAGGAAAGAAAGAGAAAGAAGGAAAGAAAGAAAGAAGAAAAAGAAATAAATAAAGAAAGAGAGAGAGAAAAAAATGGAGATTACAAATTAACACCGAATTTTATATCTTAGGAGGCAATAAAAAATAATAAACCCAAATTTAACAGAAGGAAGAGGAGAACAGATTACAGCAGAAATAACTTAAAAAGAGATCAGAACAGCGATAGGAAAGATCAGTCAGCATGAGATGGTCTCACTGATGAATCATACCAAACTCTAATTAAAAAAAATTAGCATCAACTCTCCTTAAATTTTATTAATGAGGAGAGAATACTTCAAAATCACTTAATTTTATTCATTGGGGGACTCCCTAGAAGTGCTCAGGGCCCCCACAGACCACTTTCAGTGAACTACTTCTATGCTAGGACCTGGAATGCAGCTTTGCTCAAGGTCCAGCAGTCTGGAGGCTTCCAAGACCACCATGATGGCACTCAGGGATCACCAGGGCTATATCCAATGCTGTCTGGAAGAGGGAACATGGTAATAGGGACTGAACTCAGGTCCTTAAGCATGCAAGTCTTGTTCCCCTGATACCCAAGCCATCCCCCTAGCTCTTAAACTCATTTTAAGAGACAAACATTAACTGGGTATCAAAGCCAGAAGACCCTATTGGAAAACAACAGACCAATGTCCATGATGAATCTTGATAGATGTAAAAATTTTGAACAAAATATTAACAAAATTAATTCAGCAGCATATCAAATGGGTTATAGAACATGATCCAGATCAAATGGGATTAATCCCTGGGATGAAAGGATGACTCAATATATAATCCTATTAATAATAACATCAAGAATAATACTTCGGGGCTAGAGAGATAGTAGAGCAGAGAGGGAGACTGTCTTGCACATGATTAACCCAGATCTCATTTGATCTCCTGAGCTCCCCCAGAAGTGATCCCTGAGCTTTGAGTCAGGAATAAGTCCTAAGAACCACTGGAAAACCATAACGACCATAACAATAATAATAATGAATAAGTTTAACCAAAGAGATGAAATATCTGCACACCAAACATTCTGAGAATCGGGGGCTGGAGTACAGTGGGTTGGGCATTTGCCTTTCATGCGACTGACCAAGGTTTGATCCCTGGCATCATATATGTCTCCTTGAGCACTTCCAGGAGTAATTCCTGAGTGTAGAGCCAGGAGTAATCCCTGAGCATTGCTGGGTGTGACCCAAAAAAGCAAAAAACAAAACCAAAAACCCATACTAAGAATTTATGAAATTAACTGAAGACACAAATAAATGGAAAGGTATCAGGCTGGAGTGATAGTATAGTGGGCAGGACATTTGCCTTGCATGCGGTCAACCCAGGTTCAATCTTCAGCATCCTATATGGTCCCCAGAGCACCGCCAGGAGTAATTCCTGAGTGCAGAGCCAGGAGTAACCCCTGTGCATCGCGGGTGTGACCCAAAGAGAAATAAATGAAAAATTTTTAAATTTTCTTAAATAAATGGAAAGCTTTCTTGTGTTCTTGGGTTGATACAAACATAAAAATAGACATTGTAGACCAATGGAACAGAATCAGAAGCCCAAAAATAAATACATGCATATAGGGCAAGTCTGAAAGGGAAGCATAGACACTCAGTGAGGAAAAGATAGTCTCTTCAATAAATGATCCTGGCAAAACTGGATATTTACAAACAAAAGAATTAATCTGAAACCTTATCTCACAAAAATTAACTTGAAATGGATTGGCAATTTCAAGGGAAAACCTAAAAAATATTTTTTTTTGCTGTTTTTTTGGTTTTTTTTTTTTGCTTTTTGGGTCACACCCGGCAATGCACAGGGTTTATTCCTGGCTCTGCACCCAGGAATTGCTCCTGGTGGTGCTCAGGGGACCATATGGGATGCTGGGAATCAAACCCTGGTCAGCCGCGTGCAAAGCAAACGCCCTACCCGCCGTGCTATCGCTCCAGTCCCCTCTTTTTTTTTAAAGGAAGAAAGAAGAGGCCTAAACGGAGTCCAAAATGAAGTGGTTCATGCAGAGGTCAGAAATCTTCAGAGTGGAAATCTCAACTAACCAATCTAAAGTCTCAGTAAACTCATCTATAAGGTACCCCCCACCCTTTTCTCCTAATGGAAATGGCTTTACCTGAAGTAAGCCTTCTTTTCTTTTACTAATTACCTTGCCCCACCTCTTTCTGACTAAAAAAGCCTTCCGTTTTGTAACTTCTTTCATTGCCTTTATACTTATTAGATGGATGCTGCATGATTCATAAATCATTTAATAAAGCCCATTTGATTTTTTAAATTAATTCAACTTTCATTATTTCACAACAACCAAAAGCAAAAGATTCCTGCATTTGGTTGGTCCTGCCAATAACTTTTTTGGATATGACACCAAAAGCCTCCATTAAAGGCTCTCTGCTGAGATGTGACCTGAGTGGCCGCACACATGCGGCCTCTCCGTTGCTGGATGACCATGATCCCGGAGGCCAGCTAAACTACTTTTGGTACCAGCAGCTTCTTGCAGAAATGTCTCTAGACTGTGAACTAAGCCATGGCCCCATGCCACCCCAAGAGGGGGAAGTTTTTCTCTCTTGGCTTTTTCTTTTTGGCTGGGGGGGGGGGGGGGCGGGGCGACCGCTATCTTATAAGGACCACTAAAGAGAGGTACGAGCTTGCAATGATGTAATTTCTGGCAGAAATTTCCCTGGACTTAGTTACTAAAATACTAAAATACAGAAATTCAAAACCTCATATCCCTTCATTCTTAGCAATGGAAAACAAATTATCAAATGCTTCCTTTTCAGCAGGTCTGATTTTGGGGGGGAAACTCCAAACAATAATAGTGAGTTTTTTGTGGAAATATTGAATGTAATCAAAGTAAAGAGAAAGTAAAGTGAAAATTATCAGCTACAGAGGCGAGGGGGTGGGTGGGAGGGGAGGTATACTGGGATTCTTGGTGGTGGAATATGTGCACTGGTGAAGGGATGGGTGTTTCAGCATTGTATAACTGAGACTTAAGCCTGAAAGCTTTGTAACTTTCCACATGGGTGATTCAATTTTAAAAAAAGAGCCTCCATTTAAAAAAAAAAGGAGTGGACTAGAAGAGCTTCCAAATTGGAGGTCACAGGGAGATTTGGGGAGATTTGGCCCAGTTGGAGAAGACAAAGAACCACATAACTTTTGGGGTTTTGTAGTTTTTTTATAGGCTGACTCAGAGATACTCAGGGTCTACTTCCAGCACATTACTTAAGGCTTCTTAAGCCACTTTTGCAAATTAACCAAATCAAAGGTAGAGTTTGTAGTAACCTCTAGTCTTAGGCTGATTGGTCAAATGCCCAAGAACAACCTGCATTTGTGACTGACCTCTGCAGGGGAATGAGTATAACCCTGAACACTTCAGTATAAAACACTGAACCCTTGACCTATGGATCTGAAGCTGTCTCCAGGTCGGGAGTGCTCCTCCCGGAGGATACCCAACTGCTCACTGCTATGGGAAACATCTCCTCCCAACACTGGAGTTGGGGACATAATTGAATATAGTAATCCCACTTCTGAGCGTATGTTGAAGGGCATGAAATTACAATGTCAAAGAGCTAATCTGCACCATCATGTTTATAATTCAACAATAAAGAGAGAAGAAACTCCTCCCTTTTGTGACAGCATGGCTGGACCTTGAGGGATTTGTGCTAGTGAACCTTTAGGCTCTCACTAATATGTGGAATCTAAGAAAGTGAAATTTAGAAATGGGGAAAAGAGAAATGAGTCAGAAAGAAAGAGACAGACATAGAAAGATCACACTTATATATGGAATATAAAGTAGCAGAATGGGACACTAACACCCAAGAGTAGTAGAGATAAGAACCAGGAGGTCTGCCCCACAGCTTGGAAACTGGCCTCACATGCTGGGAGAAAAGGCAGCAGAGATAGAGAAGGGAACACCAAGTAGAGAATGTTAGGAGGACCCGCTTGGTTGAAAGCTGCATACCAAAAACTGACTACAGACCGAACATGATGTTGCAAACTACAACATTCAACAGGAGAGAGAACAAAAGGGAATGCCCTGCAGCAGAGGCAGGGTGGGATGGTGGGGGTTGGGGTGGGGCCAGAGGGAGGGATACTGGAAACATTGGTGGAGGAGCATGGGCACTGATGGAGGGATGCAAACGAAATGCAAACATAAAAGTTCATAAGTTTGTAACTGTACCTCACAGTGATTCACTAATAAAATTTTTTTTTAAATGGGGAAAAGAATAGGATTAACCAAGGACTAAAAATGGGAAAATGAAATGTAGGTCAAGGGTACAAACTTCCAGATATATGATAAACAACACCTAAGAATGTACTGTACTGCATGGTAATTATAATTAAAAATTTGAATTTAGTACTTGTGAGATCTTAGGAGAGAAAACATATGCTATCATCACAACAGAAAAGTAGGACTACGTAAGAGGACGGAGGTGTGAATTGCATTTACTGTGTTACTGTGTCATGATATACACAAGCACTGCTTATCACCTTAAATTTTCATTGTTGTATGTCACTAGCATAACAATAAAGCCAGAGGATAAAAAGCAAGAGGAAAATGCTATGCAGGGTATTGGCTTAAGGGTTCTTCAGGAGAGTTCTTCAGGAAGATACTACTATTTGAACAGAAACTTTCTTTTTTAATTTTTTTTATTTTTTATTTTTGAGCAACAATCATTGATGCTCAGGTATTACTCCCAGCTCTGCACTCAGGAATTATTCCTGGCAGTGCTCAGGAACCATGTGTGATGCTGAAGATCAAACCTGGGTCAGCTGCATGCAAAATAAATGCCCAACCCACTATGCTCTCACTCTAGTCCCTTGAACAGAAACTTTAATGTGAGGAGAGAACTAAGCAGCAACCTGCGGGAAAAGCATTATTGTGCAGACAGATAGAACCGTGAGGCTGATATGGCCCAGGTAAGGAACAAAAAGCCAATAATGCTTTTGGATGCTGAATGGACTGGGCAAAGTAAATAGCGTCAAATGCCATTGAGTCCAGGTCCAAAGCTGCTTTGGACATTATGCCTATTATTCTGGGAAAGCACTAGGGCAGGGAAGTCATATAATCTGACAAGTTTTCCAAGATACTTTCAGTTTCTATATAGGCAACAGACTATAGGGAGAGGAAGAATGAACAAGCCAGTCAGGAAGTCACTGCAATAATCTGAGCTACAGATGATGGGAGTATGAACTGGGAGAAAGTACTGGGGTGAGTGTGTGTGTGTGTGTGTGTGTGTGTGTGTGTGTGTGTTTGTGTGTTAAGAAGTAATCAGAGTCGGGGCTGGCTGGAGCAACAGCACAGTGGGTAGGGTGTTTACCTTGCATGTGGCCAACCCAGGTTCAATTCCCAGCATCTCATATGGTCCCTTGAGCACTGCCAGGAGTAATTCCTGAGTGCAGAGCCAGAAGTAACCCCTGACCCCTGAGCATTGCTGGGTGTGACCCAAAAAGCAAAAAAAAAAAAAAAAAAAGGAAGTAATCAGAGTCTAGAAAGCAAGATGTTTATGATGATTACAAGACTTGTGTGACAGCATTACTGCGTTGTCCAATTTTCTGAGATGGGGAATGCTGGGAAACTGGAGTGGCTAATGAATAGATAGGCTTTGGACCAGCTATCTTAGAATGTAATTCTGGACAACCAAGTAGAAGTGATGAGAAGGCAGTCTGTTGCATATAAATCTGGAACGCAAGAGAGGGCTAACATCAGGGATAGAAATACATGAGCCGTCAGTATAAGAAGCTTTAACGTGGTGGGTCTGGATAGTTCACCCAGGAAACAAATGAGTTGGAGAAAAGAAATTGAAGGTTGAGCCTGGAAGCCTGTTACTGCTTAGAAGAGGAAGAGAAGCCACAGACACTGGGAAGAAGAGGCATAACCCAGCTCCTGAGAAGGAGGATGACGTTGGTGACATCAACATTAAGCCCCTAACCTCCCGAAGCTGGCACAAACCTATCTACCTGTTGACTCAGTTCCATTGTCTGGAAAGAAATGCTTGAGGGTAGAGCCCATCTTTCACCAGCTTCAGTAGTTTATGTAATTACACTATAAAACAGATAGTACAGGAAGGCACGCAGGAATTGCCCCATTTGGAGGAGTAGAAAGACTAAAATATATGCTCTGTATACGGAGAAAACAAAATGACAAGAAAAATCTAGTCGATTCTTGAAACCTAAAGAGTTTTATTTGATGATGTATTTTCAAGTATTTATTATATCCTTTGAATAAGCAGTTGGGGCTTCCAAGGGAAGGCTAAGTTTCTATCTTCCTGAAGAAGGAATGTGGGGAGGGAAAGATGTGGAATTTATTTTCTGGAGGAGCCAGAAAATAAAGCAAAGTAATCTAGGTAAGTGGAGAGAGAACTTTTTAAAAAATTTTATTGAATCACTATGAGATAGTTTCAAGCTTTCATGTTTGGGTTACAATCACACAATGATCAAACACCCATCCCTGCACCAGTGCGCATTCCCCACTACCAATATCCCCGGTATACCCCCCTTTCCCACCCTCCCCCTGCCTCCATGGCAGACAATATTCCCCATACTCTCTCTCTACTTTGGGGCATTATGGCTTGCAACACAGACACTGAGAGATCATCATGTTTGGTTCATTATCTACTTTCGGCACACATCTCCCATCCTGACTGATTCCTCCAGCCATCATTTTCTTAGTGATCCCTTTTCTATTCCATCTGCCTTCTCCCCTCCGTTCATGAAGCAGTCTTCCAGCTATGGGGCAATCCTCCTGGCCCTTGTATCTACTGTCCTTCGGTGTCAGCCTCATGTGATGTTATTCTATAGAACTTTGAAAAGGTTATTACAATTCTGAATTCATTTTAAAAGATAAAAATCCAATAAAGTGCTGCTGACAAAACAGTTAATTAAAGTCAACTCATGAAGACATGCAAAAATCTGCTAATTTCTTTAAAATATTAGATGAAACCAATGTTTCCTCAAGTCAAATAAACAGTGATGTCATACTTGGAAATAGGAGAAAGGTGCATAATACTGGAACTAGAAAAGTTCTGTGATTTTTTTTTAAAAAGTAGTCGAATAATTCTTTACAGTTTAGAATAGACATAACCTATTCATACAATTAGGAGTGCTGAAGCCAGAGAGATAGTCAACTGGCTGAATGCATGCTCTGCATGTGAGAGACCCAGGACCTGGGGATAAAAACAGAATAGCCCCTGAGAATCACAGTGTGTCCCCCCAATTATAGTTGTTGTTAATACCCAGATGCCAAGCTACCCATCAATCAAAATAAAAGTTAGTCTCTGATATATAGATAACAACCATATATCATCGTGCACATAACAGAATAATTTGTTTAATGCTTGTTTTGTTTTGTTTGGGGGCCACAGGCTTACTCCTGGCTCTGACTCAGGGGTCATTCCTGGTGGGGCTCACAGGACTATATGGGGTACTGGAGATCAAACCAGGGGTTGGCCTTGTACAAAGCAAGTACCTTGCTCTATATACTATCTCTCTGGCCCCACCATATTTGGGGGGTGGGGATTTTAGGTCCACCCAGCAGTACTCAGCACTTACTCCTAGCTCTGTGCTCAAGGATCACTCCTGGCAGTGCTCAGGCAACCATATGGGGTTCAAATCTGGGTTAGCCATGTGCAACTCTCCAGCTCCATAACATATATTTTAAATGAAAAAATGAAGGGCATTTATGCGCATATATATATACACACATATTTATATTACATATATCCAAACACATACACACATAAACACACATAATAAATCTAACTCTCAAAAATACATAGAGAGAAAGGCTAGAAAAAAATCTACCAAAATATTAAAATATAATTTAATGATTGCTATCTCTGAAGAGTGGGCTTTTCTCTCATCTATATATATATTTATGTGATTTAACAAATACATATATTTGTTTTCTTATGCCCCATCCAGGTGTTCAGGACTTACTCTTATTTCTGTGCTCAGGATCACATCTGGCAGGGCTCAGGTGACATTGTATGGTGCTGGAATTCAAAGCCAGCATGTAAGGCCAGTACTCTACCCTACTAGTCCGTGGCCTGTGTTTTAAAAAGAATGACACTATTTTTCAAGTTCTTCATTTTGGGGCTGCACATGAAAGTATTCATGGATTATTTCTGGCTCTGTGCTCAGATGTCATATGGGTTGCTGGCACAAACCAAGACAAGTGCTCTACTTATTGACTCTGGCCCCTACACAATATTTTTAGAAAAAAAAAATTTTTTAGAGAATGGAGATAGGCGGGCCAGAAAGACAATGGGGATAATGCAGCCAATAATCCCTACCAAATCCTATCAAGTACAGGAGAATTCATCACACTGCAAATTCTTCCTGTATTCCTTTCATTAGACAATTTGGAGTCTGGAGAGAGTGCTCAGCGGACTGAGCACACGATTTGCATGAAGGATGCGAGAGTTTGATTCTCAGCACAAAAACAGGGCACATACACAAGCCAGATGCCATTCAGTCTCTTGGTGACTCAGCAAACATTTCCCCAAATTCCCCGGTGCCAGAAATTCAATTCAAAAGACACTTCCAATCACAATAGATCCTTCCCTGGGGGGAACTGCAGGATGGATCCGGGATTTTGCTCTGATAAAACTTTTCACATAAGCTCCTTTTCTCAAAATGTCAGCTGAAGCCCCATATTTTGAGAACAATAGGCAACATATTCAAAGCAGGTATCCGCAGAACTTGTTTCAGACTTACTAAAATATAGCAGAACCAGTCTTGCAACTATCAGCCCCTCTTCTACTTCAGACTTTTATCAAAGGAGTCTCAAAATCTCAGCACAGACTGAAGAGCTCCATCAAAGTAAAGCTAATACCGGGGGGTCTCCCTCCCCGACGCTAGTGTTGGGGGATCACAGACACAAAGAGTAGCCCTGGCCTTCCTCCAGGAGAAGTTGGAACACGGAGGGCCCAAAGTCCCTGCAATCAAGGGAGAATAGAATGAATGAATGGTCTCAGGCAGTTCCTTTAGAACAGAGAGGCACTTCAAAGTCACCAGGCTTACATTTACCTTGAGGGAACCCCCAAGAAGGATATGGAGCATTCCCAGAGTGCTTTCTTCCCGGGAATCCCGGGAAGACCTCAGGTTTGCTGTTTATTTTGTAGCTCTGAGAGTTGAATCCAGAGTTTTGCACATGCACAGCAAGAGCTCTACTGCTGAGCTATGCTGGCCCCGGACCTCAGGGAGGGAAAGGAGGTGAGTGTCATCACTTCCTTTGCAGGGAATGCGGCAGTGCCAAAACACTTATTCAGGCTCTCCAGGAATCCATAAAAGATTCCAAGAAACAGGCAGCATGTGCGTGTCTGCCACACACAGAAGCTAAGAGTAGACAAGCAAATTGTACCAGCTCAGGAAAAAACTTTCGCCCTACTTGTGCTAACCTTTTGGGAAGCTGAAGAAAGAACCCTGGGGATTTACTTAACCATAGGTAGTTGGGTTGTGTGTGTCCGTTTCTCTTTGGCATAGAATTATGTCAAGCACTATTTCTTGCCATATTTCTTACCATATTTCTTACAATATTTCTTACAATGAAAGCATCCAAGATGTATAAGTAGACATCTCATTGAAATACTTGATGTGATATAGCTTGAGTAAAGAAGCTGAAGTTATGAGACAGTCTTTGACAGCTTGCCAATTTTGAAACTGCATATTAGCAGCCATCATGGTTGAGAACCCAGCCCCCAAAGGTTGGAGAAACAAGTGGAAACCAGAACGCTCATCTCTCACTTTGCTAGATAAAGTGCAAATTTTGTATGTGGTGTATGTGTGGGGGGGAGACAGGGTTTCATCTAAATTCTGCTATTGAATGCACTTTCATTCTGTCTTTTGTCCTTAGATTCCTGAGGTCATCTTTCGGTAGGTCTGTGTCACTCTGGATGCTTCTAAAAGAAAGCAAGGGATTACAAATTCACTTTCAATGTTAAGTCCTGGAGGTTGAGGACTTAACATTGTACCTTCAAAAGCACTCATGTTTCCAGGTGATCTCTGCCTGAGGGAGAGTGATGAATGCTTGTCTCAACGCTGCCTCCAGTCCTGAAAGCCCAATAATGTGTGTCCTCCAAATTCTTCTTCCAGAAAGGCAGCCTGGGAGCCTCTTGCCATGTGTCTCCTCTGATAGCACCACTTTATAACCCTGCCTGCGTGGTTCTGAATGAGGCTCATGCCATTAATAAAGCAAATAACACAGAGCAAGTTAAGCAAAACTCACACTCATTGCTCTCAGTTGACTTGCTCCGAGAGTGAACTTTCCCTATTTATCTCTGGGGAAAATAAAACTTTTGAAGGCAGTCAATGAAGCACTTCAAATTTGTGGTCCAGAGCCACCAGCCCATGGTGTAATAGACAAAAAACTGAAATTAGGCTTCCAGTTTCTTGTCAAAACCTTCCCAGGAAGGAAGTAATTCCAAGCCTTAGAGTAGACCTAGTAGATAAGCTTTTGTGTGGCCAGGCCTGTGGTGGAAGCCACAGCCATGCAGAAATCAGTGAGCCATCATGCTATGTGGAACAACTGCCATACACAGGTGCACACCAGGCACATGGCTCAGCACCAAAGGGGAACTGGTACACAGAAGACCCAAAGCAGCTCCCATTTGACATGTTCTTTAGAAAAACAACATTTTGCTATTGCAAAGACCATGGAAGTCCGTGGCAACTCCAAAAGAAACTTCCAAATAGAACATCCTTCTTCTTTTACCTCGTTGGCCTGAAGGAGAACTAAATAAGGTGAGAAGATGTGAATGAGAATAATACAGAAAGACTTTCATGTAGTGACACAAGAAAGTCCCAGACCAAACACCAGAGGCACCAGCTGCTTGGGAGTACTCACCAGACTTCAAAGATCTGAAGTCAGACCCAATGCACACCTCAGCAGTTCTTCAATTTTCTAAAGTAAACTCTTCAATATTCTAAAGTAAACAACAACTATTTTGGAAGGCTGTTGAGTGTACTGAGAGATATTTAGAACGAATTTAGCAGGGGTTGGGGACATGGCTTAGTAGTAGAGCTCTTGCCTTGCATGTCCGAGGCCTTGGAGTGTATGCTTTTTTTTTTTTCTTTTTTGCTTTTTGGGTCACACCCGGCAATGCACAGGGTTTACTCCTGGCTCTGCACTCAGGAATTACCCCTAGCAGTGCTCAGGAGACCATATGGGATACTGGGAATCGAACCCCGGCCAGCCGCGTGCAAGGCAAATGCCTTACCTGGTGTGCTATCACTCCAGTCCCGAGTCTATGCTTTCTAAGGTCTTGCTCTCAAAATCTCTTAAGCCCAGCCTAGTGCTCAGAGCTTCCTGATTCTTTAATAAGGTCATTACATGAAAACCAGACATTCTCAGTAGGCGGAAGAGCACTCATACAGGACAGAGAAAGATGAGGAGCTGGTGTACTAAGAGACACCAGCAATTTTATTCAGTTGGATGCCAAGGGAAATGAGGTCAAGTTCTTCCAAAATATGCTTTAAAAATTAGAAGAAATATCATAAGGTATGGAGTAAATAAATTACAGCAGAGACCATGGGACAATTTTGTTCTTCTGCAATACACCCCCAAACCAGTAAGTGTGTCTCTGGACATTATGCTTCATTATGGTCTCTCAGACTGGATGTGGTTTCTCCAGCCAGCAGCGATATAAAATTCATTCTGATTTATGATAGGGCCTATGTGATCAAATCCCAAATTTGGTGCAGCTATATGAGTGAAGTCAGTCAGAAGAAGTACAGACACAGAATGATCTCTCATATGTGGGATATAAAAAGTAAAATCAGGGGGCCGGAGCGATAGCACAGCGGGTAGGGCGTTTGCCTTGCACGCGGCCGACCCGAGTTCGATCCCCGGCATCCCATATGGTCCCCCAAGCACTGCCAGGAGTAATTCCTGAGTGCAAAGCCAGGAGTAACCCCTGAGCATCGCTGGGTGTGACCCAATAAGCAAAAAAAAAAAAAAGAAAGTAAAATCAGTAAGGGAACAACAGGTAGCCAAAGACAAAGAACCAGAGAACTGGGTTACAGAACTGGGATTACCTATAATGGGGTGGATGGGAGAGGTCCTTGGGACAATGGTAGAGGAAAACAGACACTCTAGTGGAGGTTGTGCTGTTGGAAGAAACTATGCAAGAGGGTGTGCTGTATGCAAGAAACTACCATTAACAGTATTATAAATTATAGTGGCTCAATAAAAATGGGGGTGGTAGATCCTTGTGAAAACTAATTGTCTTCTCATAATCATCTACTCCCACTAAAGTAATATTCCATTTATTTCTGATGGCCTAGAATTTTATCTGTTTCTCTCTAAGTAGAGGCCTTTGAGTGCTCTGTGGGAAAGAGCCCTTTTCCACCATGACGGTATGTATAGTTCTGCTGGAACCAACCCAATGCCCAGTCTCAGGGGTGAGTACAACTGCTTTGGCCAAGTGGATGGAACACACCATTTCACACGCATGAACAGGTAACCCAAACCAGGTCACTGAGAAGTAATTCTGGATTTTTGTTGACACAGTTGGAAAGAATTTCTCTTTTTTGTTGTTGTTTGTTTTGTTGGTTTTGGGACCACACCCAGCCATGTTCTGGGGACAGGACATGCCAGAGATTGAACCTGAGACTTGTGTATGCAAAGCACGTATACCAATCCTTTGGGATATCTCCCTGGTCCAAGAACTCTTCTTCCTGATTCTGCAAACTAAGCCCAGAGGTAAGGGTGGGAAGCATGTTTGGGCAGGAAATGGGACCAACTGTAGCCAGTGAATGTTGCCCTCATAGCAGAAAAGAGAATCAGGAGAGGTTGAATCTCTGGACCAGAGATTCCTACAGAGGTCACCTTAGACTTTGCACATGTGGAAGCCAAGAAAGTCTGGATTTTGTTTTTGTTGTTTTGAGAATTCGAGTTAAATGTCAGTGCTTGCAACTGAATAAGCTACAAGTGACTCTAGAAGCCCAATAGGGGTTTGATTAGCGTCATGGGTCCACTGTTAAAACTGTTTACACAACACACTGAAATTTGGAGTCTTGTTAGCTTTAAAGTTGACTGTGAAAGAAAGATAAGAAGGTTTGTCTTCTTTATTAAAAATACTTGTTTTGGCAGGGGCTATACCTGGCAGTGCTCAGGAATCACTCCTGGTGAGGCTTGGGGAACCATATGTGATGCCAGGGGTTGAACCCAGGTCAGTTGTATGCAAGGTAAGTGCCCCACCCACTGCACAATCACTCTAGCTTGGGCTTTGTCTATTTTCATTGCCTTAAAGTCTCCTAAGTTCAGTTAGGTCAATGTATTCTCTACAGATGTTCTTAACCATATGAGTCGGCATATGGTCTTTAGTCGGCAAATACTCCTGTCAGCAGCAAATACTCTGGATATTTAGAGCAATGACCTCTGTCCCCTGCAATATCAGCCCACAACCATCATGCCACCCAGAAGAGGTAGGAGATAAACCAATAATGTAATAAAGTATATTTATCTTCTGAACAGTCAAATTTGAAAGAGCAGCAGCTCATTCTCATTCCTGGTGAATATGTTCCAAGACCAATAGATGCCTGAAACCACAGATAGTGCTTGTCTCTGAATATACCGATTTTCCTTACATATATCCATTCTCAAAAGTAGGTACTGTTAATAAAGCTTAACTATCAATTTAGGGGCATGCATAAATTAATATCTAATAATAAAATAAAAATCAATGATAGAGACTGCAGAGATAGTACAATGAGTACTATTGGCATAGTACTCATAGTATAAGGACTATTGCCTTGCCCACAGCTGATATAGGTTAGATCCCTTGAGCTTGGTCAGGAGTGATCCCTGAGTGCAAAGCCAGGAGTAAGCCCTGAGCACAGCTGAGTGTGTCCCCACCACTGCCCCCTGCAAAACAAGTATAAAATATATTCTAATGAAAGACTCATGACTCTGGTGCCAGGTTTATAGCTCAGTGGTAGAACACTTGCTTCACGTGTATGAGGCCCTGGGATCATTTTCAGATCTCAGTTGACCACAGGTAACTAAAGCCCTAGAAAGCAAAACTGAAGATAAAGGAGACTTCTCTAACAGACAGAAGTCGATGTGATGAAATCAGGCAATTTCTGAAACTTTCTGTTTCCACTCCAAAACACAGAAAATCTGTATAATTATAATAAAATTGAAAATATCTAGGTATGGTGTGATAGCACAGCAGTAGGGCTTTTGTCTTGCATGCAGCCGACCTGGGTTCGATTCCTCCGCCCTCTCGGAGAGCCCAGCAAGTTACCTGTGGTGTATTCGATATGTCAAAAACAGTAACAAGTCTCACAATGGAGACATTACTGGTGCCTGCTCGAGCAAATCGTTGAGCAATAGGAAGACAGTCACACTGACATATTCAAAAGTAAGAACACTAAAAATCTGTGATCTGTGAATAAAGACTACAGAATTTCACTTGTAACCTGCTTCCAAGATGCACAAAGAACTATAGGTGAAAAAAAAACATATCAAACTCAACTTAAGGGCTAGGGAGATAGTACAAGGACTAAGGCTTTTGTCTTGCATACAACCGACCTCAGATTAATCTCTGGCACCACATATGGTCACTGAGCATTGTTAGGAGTGATCCCTGAGCACAAAGCCAGGAGCAAGCCCTAACACTACCAGTTATGGTCCAAAACACACACACACACACACACACACACACACACACACGCAAATACACAAACCCAAACAACAACAAAATCCCCTTATTTAAATCTCAAGGTTCTAAGCTGATGCAGAAACAGATATATGATGTGATGGCAGAAACTCTGAGCTAAGACAGGAACACCAGGATGAATCTTGAAACCAGTCAACAAGTGCTAAGCTGTCTCTTAAAACTCTAACTTGACATTGCTGCCTCCTTAAAACGAAGTTGCAACACTGGTCGGAGCACAGAGACTCCCACACAGGACTCCCACGAAACTCAGCCCCTGCTGCAGACAGCCCAGAAGTTTTCCTTGTCAAAAGTAGGTCAGTACTCATTCAATGTTTTGTTGCACCCCAAAAGTTTATTTCCTCTAGAAACCCAGCAGGTTTGGGCAGAAAACCTATTTTAATTTGATTTTATTACTGCAAGTCAACATACACACACACTTTCTGTTTTATACTCATTACTTATTAACCACAATTTATCATCTTTTTACCCAGTTATTAAGATTAAGATCAATCTCCCAGGAATGTCTAGCAATTAGCAATTTTTATGTCAAGTGCATTTTTAAAATTTATTCTCCTTTGCTTTCAGCCATAACACCAGGATAGAAAGTGACTGAGATTTAGATATTCAGATAAGATTGTTATTTTTCAGAAGTAAGTATTACATTCTGGAATTTCTAAGGAACCATTCAGACAGCATTTGTTTATTTGTTTGTTTCTGGGTCACAGCAGCAGTACTCAGGGCTTACTCCTGGTTCTATACTCAGGGATCACTCCTGGTGGGGACTAGGGTAACCATATGCAGTTTGGGATCAAACTGGAGTCAGCAGCATGCACGGCAAGTGGCTTGGCCCTGTATTATCTCTCCAGCCCCAGATAGCACAATCTTAATATTTACTACCAAATGGATTCAATGACACTAGTAGCACAACTCTTATTGTTCTGGCACAGATAGGCGTACCTAGCAAAAGATTGCACTGACACTTTATAATCCTAATTATTTTTCATGCATATGCATGAAATAGTGCCATAAAAATGGAAAGATCACCAGACCAGTAATAAGAAAACCTGGAGGCCAGCCCTGGTCTGTTCTCTTAATGAGCGTCTAATCTTTTAGCATGTCATGTAACCAACCAAGGCTTCAGGTTCCAGATTTATAAAATGTTGATAACATCACCAAGCTTCCACGCCTCACAGCTGCTGTGAAAAGTACTGACAGGGAGGCTGAAGGGAGTCATGGAAAGATCATGAATGTGGGAGAAATCTGGCTTCTGACAGGCCTCTCGTGGGCCCTTATGTAACTTCACTCTCTTTGGATACTCTTCATCTGGTTACGCTAACTCCTAAACTCATTTCTCAATCTGGTGAGCTCGGCGATCCTACTCTCCCTATTAGATCATCTGAAGCTGTTCTTTTTTAATTTAAATTTTAAATTTTATTTTATTTTTATAAGATAGTTCACAATATTTGATTATATTTAATATTTGAAGACCAATCCCACCACCATTACACTTTCCCACCACCATATTTTGGATATCTTTCTATCCCAAACCCCACCCCTGCCCCAAAGCAGAACCAAAACAATTTGTTTTGTATTGTTTGCTATGAATAAACCATGAAACTGTTCTTTCCCTCACTTTTATCCACATAGCCGCTACCATAATGGTGTTTATTTCCAGTGGGGTGTCTTTCAAGCTCTCCTTATAATCCATTAAGTCTCACTGATTTTGACCAGTGCTTTTTAAAAATAACAGAAAATAGAGCACATCACACTTAGGAAGGTAAAGGGTTGTTCACAGAATATTTCATGTATGCACTTTAATAGGTTACAAGGCAAAAATATGTTACAAAACGTATTAGTCATCATCCAGTTGGAAAGCACTGCTGTGCTCTGTAAAGCAAATCCATGCATGCCAAACCCTTGCTTCAGATCCTTTTATGACTGATGACAAAGCCCCTTACCTTCATGTGGGCTGGAAGACCTCACCTGACACGGCCTTTTCCTTAACAATCACTTTATTCCGTGCAACCTCTTGGTCTCTGATCTAGTCACAACGGGACCTTTTAAATTCCTCTTCAACATCATTTTGGATAGGAACCTGCCCCAGCACAGACGATGCTCTAAGTGCAGGAGAAAGCACAGACCAGTTTCCTGTGGTCACAGAGCTCATGTTCCAGCGACTCTGAATGCGGAGTGCTCCTTGCCCATGGTGGGTATACTCATCACACTGTCCACTTCTCTGCCCTTCCCAGTCCCAACTCCCCTTGCTACAAATTGCCAGGTGAATGAATGAATGATCACTCATTCTCTTCAGTTGTTGCAGGGCTCCCAGTACCTCATGTTTGCAAAGCAAGTGCTAAATCAGTACAGATCAAAAGCTCAGGTATTTATATCACATGTTATAACTCCAGCATTTATTGGAAAACCCTGAGCAAGTCTTCTTTGTGTGTGTGTGTGTGTGTGTGTGTGTGTGTGTGTGTGTTGGCAGGAGAGGGTGCGGGAAGGGCACACCCAGCTATACTCAGGGGTTACTCCTGGCTCTGCACTCAGGACATTCCTGGCATTGACCTTAAGCATCTCTTAAAAGCTCAATCAGAAGACAAGAGAATCATTTGAGAGCTAGTGTAGAGACTATGACTGGTAAAATCTAAAATTTAATTTTCTACAAAAGGGAAACAAAGTGGAGCTGAGCTTTCTCCATAGCAGGTAATACGCGAAAAACAAAAGTAAATTCCAACACATTCCCCAGGTTCTAAGAATCACTTGAGACAAATGAACTTAACTCTTAATTGCTCTGTAGATTAGAAACAAGAGATTTTTGTGGTTTTAAACTAAAATCAAGAAGGGGAAAAAAAAGAAGTTCCTTCCTACCATTTTTCACCTGAAAACCAGAAACTCTTTTTTTTTAATTGAATCACCATGAGAATAGTTACAAAGTTTTCAGGTTCAAGTCTCAGTCATACAATGATCAAACACCCATCCCTTCACCAGTGCACATGTTCCACCACCAAGAACCCCAGTATGCCCCCCATCCCACCCCCCACCCTGCTTGTGTGGCAGATGATTTTCACTTTACTCTCTCTTTACTTGTATTACATTCAATTTTCGATAGAAAACCCACTATTATTATTTGGAATTTCCCCCCAACAATCAGACCTGCCAAAAAGGCATCATTAGATAATTTGTTTTCTATTGCTGATAATGAAGAGCATATGATATCTGTCGAGGCTGCACGGTTTTGGAATTATGGTATTTTAGTAATTAGTCCAGAGATATTTCTACCAGCAGCCGCTCGGTTCCGAGATTGGTTTGTGTGCCTCTGGGATCATGGCTGTTCAGGAGCAGAGGAGCTGTTCGTGGGCGGCTGCTCAGGGTCTCATCTGAGTGGGGAGCAGGGCCAGTTCCACCCACCCCCCCACCCCCCGCACATCGTGAGACTTCCTACGCACTCTATCACTGCAAGCTACAATCTCTCTGTCCAATTGGCTCTGAAAGGTGGCAGTCGCCATGCTGCCGCAAAGGGGAAAAGGTCGAGGGACAAAAATCCTTCTCCTCCCTGGGCAGCACGGGGCTGTAGCTCAGTTCACAGTCCAGAAGCATGTCTGCCAGCAGCTGCTGTGTTCCAAGATTGGCTTGTGTCAGAACCAGAAACTCTTTAGATGATCTAGGAGCTTGGATTAGGAAAGGAAGAGCCTGCTTGCCTCAGTCAGGACAGAACCCAGGGATGGGATCTCAACTACCTCACTCACCGTGCACTTTTCTAACTGAGTTCCGTTGCTTTCTCCGTTTAAAATGCTTTTCTTGGCCCAGGGAGGCAGTTCAGGGGGTAGAATTTTTGCCTTGTATCAGGCTGACCGGGGCTTGATCCCTAGTACTGCATATGGTTCCTCAAGCCCCTTCAGGAGTGATCCCTGAGCACAGAGCTAGGAGTAAGCCCTGAGAATTTCTAGAGGTGTGGTCTAACCTCATCTCCATTTCCACCATATTCAAAATGTTCTTCCCTTCATCCTCTACCCACACAATCCTGCTTCAACTTTGAAATTTAACCGATGTCTTCGTTGTAGAATATTTGAATTTCCTGCAAAAGATTGATTGCTCTCTAAGCTCTTGTTCATGCTTATGGGCACTGCTGTTTTCAAATGGAGTAGTTAGCCAGTTATGTGTTTCTGACCCACTGAGCTCTGAGGTCCATATAAATAGCAACTGTATTATATTCATTTTTTCTATTTTTGCTTGGGATCTTACACAGTTCCTGGCTCTTCCCAGTCTGTGTCTCATAAATAGTTGTTGACTATTGATCAGCTCTATTCCTAAAGGTCACTCAATTTCTTCTAACACTGAGGCAAATCTTTTCATGGTTACCTAAAAAAATTCTGCCTTTACTCTGATCACTGTTTCCCTCCTATGATGTCTTCCCTCTTTTAATCTTTTTCTTTTTTAAAAGCCTAGTGCATCCTAATGATTTTTAAAAATAATTATGGAACAACCATGTTTTGAATATCCATTCACTCCTCTTCCTCATTTGAAGTATACTTCTTTAGGGTGGGGTAGGAGATGGCATTCAAGCAGTACTTAGGATCTACCAAATACTCGGAGGATCTGCAGTCAAATACTCCACCACAGTACTTAGAGGATCTGGAGGTCACCTGGATGATGGCTCCAGGTGTTCAGGCACAGCAGTGCTTGGACAACCAGAGTTATACCTGGTAGAGTTGGGGTGCCATGCAGTGACAGGGATGGAACTCAGGCCCTAGTGTATGCCAAACGTGCACTCCAGACTATTTATTTTCTGAATTAGTTCTTTCATCCATTGTTAGAATCCAATAAAGAAAGACAATAAATGGAGAAATATACAAGCATATACATTAATAAGAAAAACAGAAGTAAAAAGGGCATTGCCTTGATTAAGATTTGGCTGTTACCCTGTATATGGGTGAGTGGAGATTGCTCTTATGGTGCAGGTACCACATCAACAGTTTTGGGAAGTTGCTGGGGATCAAACTCATGGCTCAGGCATGCAGGAGAATGCTATACCACTAAGCCACATTCCAGGTCTGCTAAATAGGGTATTTTTAAGCATTCATGCATATTTATTGGGAACTTCTACTATGCAAAATAAATTTTCTCTGTGAAAAAATTCCCTACTGAGAAGACTGAATGAAAGATAAACTATTGTTCTGAATAAAATCTAAGTTTAAAAAAAGTACAAAAACCAAGGGACAAGAAAGAAAGTATAGGGAGGTAAGATACTTGGCTTGCCTGCAGTGATCTGGGTTCAATGTCTAACACTACTTACTGTCCTGAGCTTTACCAGGAGTGATCCCTGAGCACAGAGCCAGGAGGACTGTTACATATGGCCCCAAAACAAACACACACAAACACAAACACACAAACCTCAAATGATATATCATTCCAGAAGTTGCTTCTGTGCTAGCATACAGGCTAGTATAGTCTTTGTGAGATTCCACTATAGTGTACCATGACCAGGGCTAAAAAATGAAAATGCAGAAGTGATGGTACAGTCCATCAACCTTATCCTCAGATCTTTGCAAAATAGATCTAAGATTTCACTGTGACTTTATGAGAAAATAAATAGGTAGGTAGAGGACCCGTATCATTGGTTTTGATGAATATATGAGCCTCAGGTGATGAGGCCCAGAAGTCTGTGTTTTAACAATTTCTTTGGATCATTTGAGGTTCATTAACGTTTGAGAACCTTTGCTCAGATTTTTCAGAGGGAGTGGAAAGCTTTGGTTAATTTGATGTGTGTTCAGTGTGGCTTAATAATAGAGGATTCTGTAAATATTTATACATAGGGTGATGAGTAAATAAAAATTAAATTTTAGAAATGGAAAAAATACTAGGGTAATCTACTAAAAATAAAATATAAAAAATCAGCTAAAATAGGGCCGCAGTGATAGTACAGTGGGTGGGTGTTTGCCTTGCATGCAGTCAACCTGGGTTTGATCCTCAGCATCCTATATAGTTCCCAGAGCACTGCCAGTAGTAATTCCCAGTGCGGAGTCAGGAGTAACCCCTGACATCGAAGGGTGTGATCCAAAAAGGCAAAATAAAAAGGATTAGTTTATATATATATATAACTAAATTTTATATAACTGAACCTCTTATAGCCTAGTTCTCCCTCTCAGAGAACCTGACAAAGTACTGAGAGCATTCTGCCCACACGGCAGAGTCTGGCAAGCTCCCCGTGGTGTATTCAATATACCAAATACAGTAACAATGATGGGTTTCATTCCCCTAACCCTGAAAGAGCCTCCAATGCGGCACCACTGGGAAGAATGAGTAAAGAGAGACTGCTAAAATCTCAGGGCTAGGACGAATGGAGATGTTACTGGCGCTTGCTCGAGCAAATTGATTATCAATGGGATGACAGTGATGACAGTGATATTAGATGATACAGATGAGAATCACTCAGAAAAAAATGCCAAGGAAAAAACAGGGTCAGATCATGTAAAAAAAAGGAGATAATATTACTCTGCTCCACAGTATCTCCAACTAGAAAATTATTAGTGAAGGGATAAATTATTGAGAAGGCACTATATTTTGTTTTTCAGGTGTTCCTTTTGGGAAAGTAACTCTAAAACATTTGTTCATATTGTTTTGATCAATGTTATCTTACTGCCATTGACAATAAATGGTGAGTGGTTGCTTTTATTGAAAAAAAACCACAAATTACTAGGTAAATAAACACTAGCTCTCCACTCAACAACCTTTGTGTGATGTGTGCTACAGTGTGTGTTGTAGTGGGAAGAGAGGTGACAGGGGCCTTCTGAGGAGCATGCACTCTGGTAAAGAAACAAGCATGTAAAGAAACAAAGGCCAAAAAAGAGGGATACAACTTGAGATAGAGGGATTTATAAGATGTGAGAAAAGAAAGGAAGGGGATCAATACTGCTTGGAAGAAACCAAGATTTCATAGAAAAGGGAATGCTTGGAAATGACGATGTTTTAGCAACTGAAAAGTGGAATAAAAAAATTAATGAAAACAATTCAGGATGGCTTAGAGATCAGTAAAATATTGCCCAACAGCAGTTATAGCTTTTTTTAAAAAAAATATTTGGAAATATTTTGATTCTTTCGACATCTTTTCAACTCCACCGTTCTTCCTGCACTAACATATGAGTCAGAGACCTGAGCCCTACGAAAATAGGGCAAGAACGCTATTTAGGTATCCCAAAGAGGAATGGAAAGAGCTATGCTTGGAGTATCACGTTTCACTCAAGTGAGAGAAGGAATCCAGAGTTCCAACCTCTGTCGACGATCAAGAATCTGGGACGCTGTCTCATTTGCCAAGGCGCTAAAAATTAGATGGGCCGGACACGCAATGGGATTTAGAGACGACTGCTGGACTAGAGCTGTTACCGACTGGATTCCATGGATGTCAAAAGACCGAGTGGCCGCCCACCTACGAGACGGACTTCGTCAAAACCCTGAACAAATGGTTTAAGGAGCTTTGTGTTCCTGGAGAGAGCAGATACCATTGGGCTACACTAGCACTAGACAGGGATGAATAGAGACGTTACTGGCACCCACTCGAGCAAACCAAAGATCAATGGGATGACAAGTGATACAAGTAATTTTGGTTTCAAAAAGAATGCATTTCCTAGGCTGGAGCAATGATACAGTGGGTAGGGTACTTGCCTTACATGCAGCTGACTTCAGTTAGATCCTCTGAACCACATATGGTCCTCCTAAGTGCAGAACAGGAGTTAACCCTGAGAATTGCCAGATGTGGCCCCAAAACAAAAAAAAATTGCCTTTTCTTTTTTTTTCTTAAGTAAGATCACCAAGTATTTCATTGCCTGACTTTTTTTTTTAATTTCAAAGTTGTGAAGTTAAATTTTTAAAAACTTTTTAATTAAATCACCATGAGATAAAGTTATAAAGTTGTCCATGATTGGGTTTCCAGTCATGCAATGTTCTAACACTCATCATCCTTTCACCAGTGTACAGTTACCACCACCAATGTCCTAAATTACTCATACCCCACCCCCAGTCTGCCTCTATGGCAGGCACTTTCTGACTCTCTCTCTCTCTCTCTCTCTCTCTCTCTCTCTCTCTCTCTCTCTCTCTCTCTCTCTCTCTCCATTTGATTATTCTGGTTTGTGGTACAGGTACTGTGAGGTTATCATGTATATGGAGAGTATCATGCTGAGTGAAACAAGTCAGCAAGAGAGGGACAGTCACAGAATGACTTCACTCATATGTCAGATATAAAAAGCACAATATGATACCATTACCCATGGACAATGAGGGCCAGAAAGACTGGCCTAAAGTTGAAAGCTTGTCACAAGTTGGGGGAACGGGAGAAGGGCAGTTAGGATAGGAAGGGACCACTATGGACAACGACAGTTCAAAATGATCACTCTGGACAAGAATAGAATGCTAAAAGTAGGTGAAGGGACATACATGATAACCTTACAGTACATGTACAGTTTTCTGTATATATTATGTGAAATAGATTTTTTCATCCATTGCTAAAATAACTTTTGAATTCACTGCTTAGTAGGTTGTTGGATTTTTGTTGTTATTCTCTCCTCTCAGTTGAGTATGCCCACGTCCAGTCAACCTGGAAACATTTGAAAGTTGGAAAAATGGACAAGGGTTCGATCTACGTATTAGAAAACTTCATAGAAACTTATTATAAATCTCTCAGAAGACAGAATAAAACAACTCACCATAGCCATGCCATCGGACCCCCGCACCAGGCTGTTTCATTCAGGGCACCCTGGAGTGGGGCTGGTGAGGTCCCTCCTGCCCCAAGGGACCTAGCCACAGCAGCAGAAAATCTCCAGAACTCAACTACTGCCATTGCTCACAGCCACTTTCCATACACTTAGGCCAAACCTCACCCATGAGTGAACCTATTCCTCAACATCCCATACTTTACACCCCTGATATACCAAGAGTAGCACACCACATGTGGTGGGGTTTAAAGTCAAAGGCAACCAATCTTAGAGGGGAAATATATTTATTTATATAAATATATACACGTATATATACACACATATATGTGTGTATATATATATATACACACACATGCTAACAAGATTCAACCTTCAACAACATGTTAGTAATCTCTTATAGAAGGCCTTACTTGGTGAAATACAACAATTTTCACACATTTTCCTCTAAGGAAATATTTTGGAGCATTTTCAGTGGTTCATTTTGGTTCTGCTTTGGGGCAGAGGTTGGGGTTCGAGATGGGAACATTCGAAATATGGGGTGGTAGGAAGGTACAATGGTAGCGAGATTGGTGTTTGAATATTAAATGTAATCAACTACTGTGAACTACTTTATAAAAATAAAATTAAATTAAAAAAAGAAAAAACACCAGATACTAATACAAAGAAAAATAATTAAAACTTTATAGGAAAAAAAAGAAAAGGAAAACAACCGCTTACCAAGCTCAGTATTTTCAGTGTTTTTGCACTTATTGATAAAATTCGAGTTGAATAGTTCTCATGGTGACATTAGTGTCTACAGGCCTATAAATGTGGGAGAGCTAATGCCCAAAGTTCCACTGACAGATACAGTGGCCAAGATTTCCACATAGAGTTCAGAAATAGGTAAAAACATAGGATTTCCTGGAATTATACCCCAAAAAGTGTGGCTATTACAATTTATCTCCAGTTGGCTGTTAGAAATATTTCAAACATGGAGATTATCACTCAGTGATCAGGAAGTTGGTGGTAATACACCCCAATGACTGCATTGAAGGAGGCTTGGCAGTGGCCTGCCACTGACCCCAAACCTTCTCAGCCCGGTGCCCTGGCGCCTGAACTCTGCCCCTTGGTCACACTCCCTCTTTATCAGACACAAGGGCATAAAGCTGAGGATTACGGACTCATGTTGTGGTCTGTGAACTGAAACAAGTCCTTAAAAGTATTTAACCCTGAGAGTTCTGAATCCCTAGCTGAACTTTTGTCTTATTTGGGGAAAGATCTGAAATCATAATTCCAAATTCTTGTAGCTACAGTCAGATCCAAATGAAAAATAAAGTGAATCAGATTAAACACTATTTAAAAATATACAGATATTAAATATTATCAATTCATTCAATATCATAGCTATGTTAGTCTGTCTTTGCCTACTTCTTTGCAATCAATGTTTTCAAACAGTGGGTGTTTCCCCGAAGTCCTGTTTTTCTTGCAGAGCAGGGTATCAGGAAGGCTACGGTTTGTACCTTTGGTCAATAGGCAAATACCATTAAAGTTCCATTTTGACTTACCCATACCGAGAGAGGTATGCTAGTGATTTCAGATGTTGTTTTTCTTGACTCTGGCATTAAGTTTGTCAAAGAGGACCAATGTGTTCTTCTTAAAATGGTAGCAGTGAAATTATATATTCTAGCAAAAGTGGCAAAATTTTACTTTGCTAGATGCTGGTGAACTCATACACAATATTGAATCATTTGATGCTAAAATTGGAGGAGCTGTGGTAAGTCATTTCCACGGAATTTGTGCACTCATTGTATGATTCAGACTGAAATAGAGGTCAAGATTCTGTTTGACAAAGATTCTGGGAGGCTAATCAAAGGTTGACACCCTCTCGTTATAAATATATAGAAACATGAGATAAAATTTAACTGATTAAAAACCAAAGTTGAAATGGAAATAAAGCAAAAGAAACACCCTAATATCAGAATGAAAGTTACATAGAACTCAAGGCAAAAGCAGTGAGTACTGAGTACTTTAGAGTCCTATCGAGGGGAAAAAGTCAAAATAAGCTCTAATTGCTAGGCCCAAAGACTTGGATGAACATGAGGAGACAAGAGTAGCAGCTTGGGATCAAGCATGGTAGAGAACTGGAACTAAGTTCTGTCATAAGGTTGGGTCCATGGATGAGACACTTCTTCCATGAAAATGTAAGCAGAAATATCTGCTATGGCTAGGAATGTAATAAGAAATTTTATTATGTGCCCAGTGCTCAGCATAAGGGGGAGAAAGCCTCCACTGAAGAACAAAATGCCAAAGCCTGTGATCCAAACAGGAGAGTCCAAGTTTTCAGTATATCAGAAAGTATAATTGCAGCAATCACAATCAGAGGAATTCATATCAGAACTAGTCTCAAGAAGATCAGATTCTCCCAGAGTCAGAGAGAAAGAAAAAAAGAGAGAAAGGAAAGGAAAGGAAAGGAAAGGAAGGAAGGAAGGAAGGAAGGAAGGAAGGAAGGAAGGAAGGAAGGAAGGAAGGAAGGAAGGAAGGAAGGAAGGAAGGAAGGAAGGGAGGAAGGGAGGAAGGGAGGAAGGGAGGAAGGGAGGAAGGGAGGAAGGGAGGAAGGGAGGAAGGGAGGAAGGGAGGAAGGAAGGAAGGAAGGAAGGAAGGAAGGAAGGAAGGAAGGAAGGAAGGAAGGAAGGAAGGAAGGAAGGAAGGAAGAGAGAGAGAGAGAGCGCACTCAATAGACTGAAAACACTCTTTGCAGAGGCCTGGGACCACAATTGGTACCCTGAGAAGCACCAGAAGTTATGGTAGGCAAGCACTTTTAATGCTGCACTATCACTTCAGCCCCAAAGAGACTGAATAGGGGTGGTGACATGCAAAGCAAGCACCATAACTTCTGTACTATCTCTCTGACCCCTATTATCAGCAACTTTAAAGAGTGGGGGTGCTTATGGTTTGAAAAATACTTTGCATATGTAATTTCATATTATTTAAAATTTTAAGCAGTAGTGTGGCCTCTCGACCTCATATCTCTTCATTCTCAACAATGGAAAACAAATTATCAAATGCTTTCTTTTCAGCAGGTCGACTTTAGGGGGGAGAAACTCCAAATCAATAATAGTGAGTTTTTTGTTGAAATACTGAATGTAATCAAAGTAAAGTGAAAGTAAAGTGAAATTTACCAGTTACACATGTGGAGTGGGGGGCTGGGGAGGTGGGGGGGAGGGGGGAGGTATACTGTGATTCTTGGTGGTGGAATATGTGCACTGGTGAAGGGATGGGTGTTCGAGCATTGTATAACTGAGACTGAAACCTGAAAGCTTTGTAACTTTCCACAAGGTGATTCAATAAAAGAATAAATTTAAAAAAATAAAAATAATAAAATTTTAAGCAGAAGTTTCTTCAAAACAGGAATACTACAATTCTACATGGAATAGGAGCTTCTAAGTGTCAACCATCAGCATGGGGAGGAAAATGCCTTCTGATAGCCTTGTGAATTATGCTTTGCACTTTGTAGGTGCAGGTTGGCAAATTTCTCTCTCAACTGCTGATTAGAGTAAGATACCTCCAGATAAGAAACAGTACTTGGATTATAGCTATTTGGTAAGAACATTAGATTTATCTGTACTGTAGAGGTGGTCTAGGAGAAAACTCAATACTTTTTACAGTCATATCCATTTTTAAAGAAAAATAGAATTTTTTGTGCTAACTAGTAGTATTAATACTTTGAAACTTCTTAAAAGAAGAAAATACCTAGGTAGAGAATAAACACTGTTACAAAGTTGAGACTAATTTCACTAATTTTTAAGTTGCTAGCACTTAGCTTGTGTTTCTGCTTTTATATATATATATATATATATATATATATATATATAAATGTTTCTGCTTATATATATATTTTGCTTTTTTGGGTCATACCTGGAAATGCACAGGGGTTACTCCTGACTCTTCACTCAGGAATAACCCCTGGCGGTGCTCAGGGGACCATTCGGTGCTGGGAATTGAACCCGGGTCGGCTGCATGCAAGGCAAACGCCCTACCCACTGTGCTATTTTTCCAGGCCCATCTGCTTATATTTTTATGCTCAGTTCAGTATCATAGATGAACTTGGAATTAAAATTCTTTCCTTCAAATCTTTCTTCATGAAAAGCAGAAGGAAGAAACAATTCAATTAAACATTTGCCAATAAGTCATGAAGTATAGATTATCTTTATTGAGCTTCATTCCCTTCCTATTTATCCCCTGTGATTTTATTAAAATGTTTCATCCAAATTAGAGTTTATTTATATTTAGACTTTTGTATTTCTAATGACAATTAATCTGTTTGTGGAAAATTTGATAATTCAACAAGTTCTTTAAATCTATACAACTTCACATTGCTTTTTTATTTCATTCCGTAAACGCATTTATTGCCTCCATACCACTCCCCCACACCCCACCCTGCAGAACTACCTTAACTAAATTATATTCCAAATCAAAATTGGGGTCTATAAGAAACACCATTATAAAATGTGTTGTTTGGTCTATTTTAAGAGATTGTCCAAACGGTGGTCCCAGATATCAGAGCTATAGAGACAGCTCAGAGGGTTTTGGCCGGTGGAAATTCTGAGCTTAATCTTTAAGCACTGCGAGGTGTAGCCCTCAAACTACAAAGAAAGGTAAGCAACAACAAAATGCTTCTATAGATCATAGAATTGTCATTATGCCCCATCCTCATTTGAAAACAAAGAAAGTTGTAACTCAAGGACTGTATAAGTAACTTAGACCATTTTTTCTTTCTCCCAAGAATGCTAGAAAATTAAGGGCTAAAAGTGAGACCCAAGCACACTAACAGGCAGGCCACTGTGCGCAGCAAAGAAATAACAAAACCTTATTTGTTTTTGTTTTTTGTTTATTTGTTTGTGTGTTTTATCCTCGGGCCACACCCAGCAGAGCTCAGGGTTTACTCCTCCCTTATTCTGTGCTCAGGGCTTATACCTGGTGGATTTGAGAGACCAGGTGCCAGGTCAACCACGGGCAAGGCAAGTGCCCTACCCAATGTACTAATGCTCCGACCTCTATTTTGTCAGATTGTTTTTTGTCTCTGATAAACTGTCTGATATCCACATTGTATTATAATAAAAGAATAAGGAAAGGAAAGAGAGGATATAAAAGTAAAATTAGAATCTCCATAAGGGCCAGGAGGATCACTCCATGGTTTGGAAGCTGGCCTCACGTGCTGGGGAAAAAGCAAGTTGGGGGGGGGGCTGGAGTGATAGCACAGCGGGTAGGGCGTTTGCCTTGTACTCGGCAGATCCAGGTTCGAATCCCAGCATCCCATATGGTCCCCCGAGCACCACCAGGAGTAATTCCTGAGTGCATGAGCCAGGAGTAACCCCTGTGCATCGCCGGGTGTGACCCAAAAACCAAAAAAAAAAAAAAAAGGCAAGTTGGGACGGAGAAAGGACTTCTAAGTAAATGATGCTTGGAGATCTTGCTCTGGATGGGAGATATGTGCTGAAAGCAGACTATGGACCAAATATTATGGCCTCTTAGTTTCTGCATTGCAAACCATAACACCCAAAAGTAGAAAGAGTAAGAGGGAATGTGCCTGCCACAGAGGTAGGGGGTGGCAGGAGGAATACTGGAAACTTTGGTGGTGGGAAATGTGCACTCATGGAGTGATGGGTACTCGATCGTTGTATGACTGAAACTTAATCATGAAAGTTTATAACTATATCTCACGGTGATTCAACAAAAAAATTAGAATCTCCAAACTTTAATCTTACTTTTATCATCATCAAAATCACCCCACCTTCACATCCTTTTCCTCTGCAGTGCTACATGTGACAGACTCCTGGAAGAGTGTAAATGCATGCACATCTACCTATGTTAATTGCAGTACTTAGTACAATAGTCAAGACATGGAACCAACCCAAAAACTCATCTATGGATCAAGAAATTGTGATATACAGAAACAATGGAATACTATATAGTTCTAAGAAAGAACAAAAGTCATGCAATTTGCCACGATGTGGATGGAACTAGAGGATATGCTGAGTGAAGTCAGAAGGAAAGAGATAGATATAGAATGACCTCTCTCATATGTGGGACTTAAAGATACAAAGCAAGGTAGCAGCAAAAGGCTAAAGACAGAGAATTGATCTACACAACTGAACTTGGGGGAGGGAGACTTTGAAAGAAAGGGGCATTGGGACCATGGAAGAGAGAGGAAGGTACATTGAAGATGGGGGTGGTCCTGGAATTACATACACAGGAAACCATCATTAATAGTATTGTAAATCACAGTAAGTCAAGCAATTTTTAAGGTGTTTTTTTTTAATGCGTACTATTTCCCAAAATGGTATTTCCCAAACCTTTCCTAAACAAAGTGATACCACCCACCATTGGGAGGACATGCGCTGCAATTTGCCTCCTGCTAAAGGTGACATACTGAACTGAGATAAGCATTTGCTCTTAGCCAGGGCCTGCACAGTCAGCCTTGCACATTTGTAGGAAGACCTGCCTAGTTAGAAATGCTGTGTGAGAACAAGGAAGCATTTTCTCCAAATATTGTGCTAAGCTGCCTAGCCAAAGTTAGGAATAATAACCACAATGAAACCTTTCCTAACTCCTCACCAGGGACTACTCATGCTAACTCACTAGCCCAGACATTCAGCAACAATCTGACTCTAAGCATCATATTTGCTGGTTGAAACACGTAAGAGATTGAATATGACAGATGGCAGGAGGAAGTTATTTGTGGCAAATGTGCTAAGTATGAACAATAGACATGAAAAGAAATAATCAGAGGACAAATATGCATGATAAACCATATGATACATCTATAGCACAGCACTGTTAGGAAACATATTGTACCAGAATATTTTGTTGGATTTTGTGGTTTTGAGGGACACAAAACCCAACTTTCCAAATCTTCTTTTTTCTCCAAGTGATTTTGATTTAAGTGATTTTTAAAGAATCATTAGACTAGCTGTATCATTAGAATATCTAATTTTAAAAAACATTAGACAATAAGTATCTCATCACATACTTCAAAAAAAGAAGTCCACAGAAATCTTATTCCTTGACTAGGTGAAGTTGAACTTTCAACACTTTTCCCCCAAAAGCTACCACAAGTGTCTATCTTTTCTCCAGATTTCTTATCTGCCTTTTATGAATTCAAAGACACTGAAAATAAAAATGCCTCAGGATTTCTCAGATATCCCTACCTGGATATCAATAATTTTATAGTTAGAAGATTACTTAACAACAATATTGTCATGATGCTTTAATTATAATATAATTTTCTTTTGCAATCTGGGTAACTCAAGGACAATTATTTACCAGGTCATTACACTAATAGCTTTTGGCAGGTAAGGGGGGGGACCTCCCAAACAGTGTGCAGAGGGCCCAGGGGCCACTCTTGGCTATCTGGTCTGGTAATTTTAGCCAACTGGGCCATACAGGTCAAATGCAAGAACCCAAGGATGTGAGCTGCTCAGGACTTATGCTAAGAGAGATCACTAGGGCCACCCAGACAGTGGTGGATGGTCTCTAGGGCTAGCACTTGGGGTGCTTGGTAGATAATACCCTTTCTATAATAACTACAAATTAATGAATTATCAAAGGCTTTTTACTGATTTTTGCATACCAGTAGTATAGAAGTCATATATAAATACTTAACTTTTAATTCTGATATGAATGCTAAAAATAAACTCTAAATTAGTCTAAAACAAAGTTAGTATTTTAAGAAAAAATAGCTATTTTTCTCACACATATCTCCTTTACAAAAATAACAACATGCAGATTAAGTTTTTGTTTGTTTGTTTGTTTGTTTTGCTTTTTGGGTCATGCCTGGTGATGCACAGGGGTTACTCCTGGCTTTGCACTCAGTAATTACCCCCGGTGGTGCTCGGGGGACCATATGGGATGCTGGGATTCGAACCTGGGTCGGCCGCATGTAAGGCAAACGCCCTACCCGCTGTGCTATTGCTCCAGCCCCTGCAGATTAAGTTTTAAAATACAACTTCTAAAGGCCAGAGAGATACCACAGGGGTTAAGGTGCTTGTCCTGGACAGCCCTTGCTTAACCCCAATATCAAATACAATCTCCTGAGCTCTGCTAGGAGAGACCCTGGAGCACAGAGCTGGGAGTACAGTCAGGGAGGGTCCAAGCTCCTTCCCTTTCCTTAAAAAAAATCCAATTCTAAAAAGAAATCAAGTTGTCATAAAATGTTGAATGATGCTAAAGAAACAGACACTCAATGCTCATACCAAACATTTTATTCCCAAGCCAAGATATTTCCAGATCAGTCAGGGATGCTGCTGAGAGTTGGTTTAATACTACAAAGATCCTGACACACAAGTCATTATCATCGGACATACTTTTACAACACATCTGAGAATTTACTTTATGCAATGAAAAGTGTTTCTCTAAAGTAAGCCACCGTCCTCATGTGGCATCACAAAATCCTCACGGATGCGACTCCCTCTAAGGACTTACATTCTAGGTGCGGTCAATAATTAGTCCAATGACTCTGACTCCACTGACCACGTGTGTGCTACCAACACACCCTTCTTGCAATGTCTGGGGATGCCTCCCTAGGCTAATAGATGCTCAGGATCCTACCCTTCCCTCACTGCTACATGCCATTGTGTTTAGCCGTGGGCAGGAAATCGTGGCAGCTCTTTGCTTCCTGGTGCCTCTGGCTCCTTCGTTGGTGCTGCTTCTGGAAATAAATGCTGGCTTCACGGGTGTGCCACAGATCAGTACTTTGGATGGACTACTCAAACCATACCTCTAAAACTAGATTCAGATGGGCACTGCTTTGCCCTATCCATACTGACCCCCACACATCCCTACAAGGGTTTTGCAGCCTAGGACCCACGGGACTTCTAACTACCTGGGGTGTTTCTAAAGAGCAGAAAGCTGTAAAGTCCAAGGCAGGACGTAAGAGAGACAGACTCCACAGGAACAGACTAACAAAGCACAGAATTCCTATCTGTAGTTCTCTTTCCAGGAATAACACAGCTCTGGATTTTTTTGTGTGTCTGTTTTTGTGTCTGGGTCATACGAGCTATGCTCAAGGCTTACTCCTGGACCTGCGCTCAGGAATCACTTCTGGTGGTGCTCAGGGGACAGCACGTATGGCGCTGGAGATCAAACCCTAGTGACCACGTCCAAGAAGAGAAGTGCCGTACCCCCTGTACTAATATCTTTGGCCCACAGCTTTGAATTCTAAATTGATACTCAGAACCTCTCACATTCATTCCCACGCTAATTCCTACTTGGGAAGACTTTCTTCCCCACCCCACTTCTTCACTGTGTGTATTTCCCAAATTACACCTGTACTGGAATCCTTGTCTTGGGGCCTGCTTATGGGAGAACTCACCTAGGACACCATCTCTAGAGACCTTGCCCGCACTCCAAGCATCTCTCGCTGAAGACGGTTTTATTTTGTTCAATTTTGTTTTGGGGAACTTGGGCTATACCTGGTGATGCTCAGGAGCTATTCCTGGCTCTCTCTGTGCTCAGGAACTGTTTGTAATACTGATCTAATCGGCCAGCCCCTATACTGTCTCTCTGGCCCTGGACATGGTTTTTAACATTTAGGATAGACTGGTGTGTACAAGTGGGGATAAAATTTTCTTTGTTGGTTAATGCTCTTCAATCTCCATTAGCTGGACTCGCTAGACAAATAGAATGTAAAATACAGATGGGCTGGGGAGATAGTACAGTGGGAAAGGCACGTATCTTCCATGCAGCTGGGTTTGATTCCCAGCACCCCATATAGTTCTCAAAACCTTACGGAAGTGATCCCTGAGAACAGAGCCAGGAGTATGCCCTGAGCATCGCTGGGTGTGCCCCCCACAAGGAATATAAAATATGAAAAAACAATCACTAATGCCCAAAAGTAGAGAGAGATTATGGGGGAAATTGTCTGCCATGGAGGCAGGGGAAGGGTTGGAAAGGAGGGGTATACTGGGGACACTGGTGGTGAAGAATGTACACTGATGGAGGGATGGGTGTTTGATCATTTTATGATTGAAACTCAAACATGAAAGCTTGTAAGTATATCTCACGGTGATTCAATTAAAAACAAAATCACTAGTTCACTGGCTCATGGTTTTTTTTTTTTAATTTGAGGAAGATGGGCTCCAAGGCTCCAAAGAAGTAAGATGAATAATCTAAATCAGCAGCATGTGGCTAGATCAGAAGTGAAATTGAGATATGGTCACAAGGTCATATTGCCTCAACAATGTAAAGAAAGTAAGATGCTATTTCATTCTGTCAAAGATATAGAAGGAAGGCTGGAGTGATAGCACAGCGGGTACAACGTTTGCCTTGCACACAGCTGACCCAGGTTCAATTCCCAGCATACCATGTGGTCCCCCGAGCACCGCCAGGAGTAATTCCTGAGTGCATGAATTCACTGTGCATCACTGGATGTGATGCAAAAAAAAAAGATATAGAAGGAAAGCAACATGCTATTTCATTCTGTCAAAGATATAGAAGCCAGTCATGTAAATTATCTACACTTTTTTTTACCTGTTTTTGTTTTTGTTTTTGTTTTCTGAATTTTCAACACTAGTGAGGACTCATGGGCTTCAAATAAAGGTGTTTGGGCAAATCTCAGTTTAAATTTTATGGTCCTCCATTGAATCAGAAAATCATCATCAAACAATGACAGAGGAAAAGATCTTAAAAGACTCTTCAAAACATTAAATGATTCACCCTTCATTTATGTGATTTCTGTGTCTAAGTTAAATGGAGGACTCTTGCAGTTCTCTTCCTTTCCATTTTGCAACTGTCCAAGACTTCTACTGAGATAAAACCTTGCCAGCTTCTTAACCTTGCCAGTCGACTCATGCTTTTTAAGGGATACTCATGCTGAAAGGACGGAAATCACAACTTATCAGTAGAACCCAATTCCCTTTTCCTTGTTAGAGACATTGCTGCTTATTCCACTCACACAACAAATTTCCCTGTAAAAATGATACACTCAAATACATGAGTCAAGGAACCTTCAAAATAGAAGAAGTCTTATGGTGAAAGACCAAACTCATCATTACTAAGGAGACTGAAAAATAGATATTCCAGGAGAGTAAAGTGACTTTACTCAATTAATACAGCTCTAACTAGCTTAGAGGCTTCAAATTTTCAGTTTGATTATTTTTTCTCAAATTGTTACCATTTCTTTTCTTTTCTTTTCTTAATTAATCTACATTATTAATACCATAATAATAAAAAATAAATGAAATGCCAAGAGTTGTGACAGAGATATCTTCTGTCCCCTAACCACATGTCCCTCTCTATGCTTACAAATTGCTGACTCCTATAGATGTCGAGTCCGTAGCTCTTAGCTAGCTCCATATTTCAGAACCTCAGGGAACTTAGGATCCAGCCATTATTCATGGCATGGGGGCTCTTGGAGATTTTATTAAAGACCTTCTCAAATTGCAAGTTTCCCAACGAAAACTAAGGATAGTTAGAGTGTTCAGTATTTGTTAGGAATTTGTGTATGTGTGGTGAGGGTAGGCCTTCCAGTGTTCAGAGGTCCCCAAGACTACCCCCAGTGATATTTGGCCCCATTGTGTGAGCCTAAGGACTCAAAACTCAGCCCAGTGATACAGTGATAATTGGCCCTGTGGCACTGGAGGCCTCGAGGGCCACACCTGGGGGTGCTGGGGGACCAGGCAGTGCTGGGAAGTGATGTTGCAAAACAGCAAGGCATGCTCTCTGAGCTATTGCCCTGGCCCCAGACAGTTCAATATTGAAATCTCCTACCTACTTTGCGTCCAAAACTACTGACATTTACACGTTGGAAAAATAAAGCAAGGCATGTGTCAGGGCCTGAAGCTGAGTCGTTCCAGCAGGAAGGATGTCTGGTGAGGCAATCATTCCGTGGGCTTGCACCACTGGAGCTGTGCAAGTCAGGACAGGTCTTTGGTTATCAAACTCCCAACTCTGGAAGGCCCCAGGGTTGTGTCTTTCAAAAGAGCACAAAGGAGGTAAGAGTTAACCATCAGAATTCAGCAGCCGGTCATTTGTTACTGACACCAGTCCATGATTTTCTACTTACGGGATTCTTTTTTTTTAGAGAAAAGTAAGGGGCTGGAGAGTAGCACAGCGGGTAGGGCGTTTGCCTTGTAGGTGGCTGACCCGGGTTCGATTCCCAGCATCCCATATGGTCCCCCCAAGCACCACCAGGAGTAATTCCTGAGTGAAGAGCCAGGAGTAACCTCTGTGCATCACCGGGTGTGAGCCAAAAAAGGAAAAATATGTTAAAGTTTCAGTATCAAGAGTATGATCTTTAGAATAGAAAGCTCCACGACTTATTTCATATTTTTAATTTCTTCTTCATTATCCTCTTTTTTTCCCATTAACTTTATTCATATTATACTTAAGAACTAGAAGAGAATGTTAGAAGAAACTAATAGAGCTACAAAATATTTTCCTTCTTTCAAGCTTCTCTGCTGAGATTATTTGCCATATCTCATGGAAAGACAGTTTGGCTAAAATTCCAGAGTCAGGGACATAGACTCTCATTAAACCACGGCAAAAGTTTCAATAGCTCAGTACGGAAACTGGAGATAGGGAATATGTGTGCCCAGCAGGACCCGAGCAGGCTCTTTCCCCAAGTCTCACCCTGGTGTGGGAAATGCAAAGCAAGTGAGTGCCTGTGGGCCTAGGGCTGGGGGTGAGGTGGGGTAGGGAAATAGAAATCGTTACCCTTACTAAAAGAACACAGATTTTTTTTTTTCAATTTAAAAGTTGTGTAGGCCTAGAGAATGAGAAGTGTTCTTGTTTTATTGTACTGGGAGTGTGGGGAGGTCTGCCATGCTCAAAGGACCCAGGGACCTCTCCCAGCAATACTCTGCTGAGGGGGCCAGAAGTTTCCATGCTGAGACCAGTACATGGTGCTACTTAAATCTTGCAGAGCTGGAGTCCAGGGGCGCTCTCTCTCTCTCTCTCTCTCTCTCTCTCTCTCTCTCTCTCTCTCTCTCTCTCTCTCTCTCTCTCTCTCTCTCTCTCTCTCTCTCTTCTCTCTCTCCTCTTTTAGACACCTTGACTTTCAATGCTGTCACTGTATCACTGTCATCCCGTTGCTCATCAATTTGAGCACCAGTAACGTCTCCATTGTGAGACTTGTTACTATTTTGGCATATCGAATACGCCACGGGTAGCTTGTCAGGCTCTGCTATGCAGGCGAGATACTCTCAATAGCTTGCCGGGCTTTCCGAGAGAGGCAGAGGAATCAAATCCGGGTTGGCCACGTGCAAGGCAAACGCCCTATCTGCTGTGCTATTGCTCCAGCCCAATGCTGTCAAAGGTAGGGTTTCATGCATAAATGATTCCAGCACCACAGCCTTTACTACTGTCCCCTTCCTTTAGCCATTATCCCAGTCTCCTTCCCCTTTCTCTACCCCTGCCACTCCATGGCAAGCTTCCTACTGAGGACCAGCTCTCATTTTCTATTGCCTTAGAGCATCTGTTGTTCGGCTATGATGTTTATTTATATCCCACAAATGAGAAAGATCATTTTGTGTGTCCTTCTCCTTCTAACTTCACTCAGCATCATACTCTTCAGATCCATCCAC
Source organism: Sorex araneus (assembly GCF_027595985.1). Classification (NCBI taxonomy): domain Eukaryota; kingdom Metazoa; phylum Chordata; class Mammalia; order Eulipotyphla; family Soricidae; genus Sorex; species Sorex araneus. The sequence goes on along the minus strand of NC_073305.1, from coordinate 132,516,083 downwards.
GTAGCAAAAAATTGTGTGATATCATCTTTTCATAGAGCTGAGTAGTATTTTATTTTGCATATGTGCCACGGTTTCTTTATCCGCTCATCTGTTCTGGAACACCTGAGTTGTTTCCAGATGTTGGCTATTTGAATAGTGTTGCAATGAACACAGGAATGCAAATGTCTTTTCTGAATAGAGATTTCGGTAGCATCACTCTCTGATGCTAGAGGTGCATAGATGACCCAGTATGCATCCCTCGCCACTATGCAACCTCCCTGGCCCCTCATTCGTTTAGTCTCAGTCCTTTGCCCTTCTCCTAACCCAATAAACAAGCACTACTTGCCCTTTCTAAAATGACACAGGAAAATGTGGTGGTGGGGGGGAGGATAAAGGATATCACCTAAGTGTATATTTATCAGGGAACATATTCTCACCATCCCCCAAAAAATCCTCTTTCTTACTCTCAGAAAAAAAAAAGATGAAGTCATCTGTTTCTCATTCACTTTGTGTTTGGTTCTGGTTTGGCTTTTTGTGGTGCTGGGCACAGAACCCAGGGCTAGTGCAACAACCGTTGTGCTGCATGTGCAGCATCGTTGTTTGTGTTCTGCAGCGTTTGCCCTCTCCGTGATGCCTAGGTACCACAGGGCTAAATCATTACCCCAGGTCTGTCTTATTCTTTAGAATTCACAGCCACACAAATTCTCCTTGTGCATATCATTACATTTTTGTTTTACTCCTACTCATCTGTTCATTGTGGCTTTGTTCATTTAGTCTCGAAAGAACCCAGGTGGGGACCAATGGAACGCCTAGGAGCTACGCTCGTTCCAGGGTCTATCAAGCTTGTAAAGCAGTTGACAGTCTTTCCAGGTGACGCCTAAGGGCCTTCAGTCATGTTGGAAGGCTGCTGAATTGTTAAAAATGTATATAATTATAAATCATTATATATTTTTAACTGAATCATTGTGGATTACAAAGTTACAGAGTTATTTATGATTGAGTTTTAAGAGTACATTGTTCCAGCACCAATTCCTTCACCAGTATCTACTACCCTCCACCAATGTCCCTAGTTTCCCTCCTGGCCCCCAGTTTTTGCCACTGTGTCAGACACTCTTTCCCTCCATCATTATCTTAATGTTCCCTTCCCTAACTTATCCCCTACATCTCCATCCTACTGGCAAGTTTTCTACTGAAGACCATTTTTTTCTGCTCCTCATTTCTGTTTTGAACAAAAAGCACAGCCTTGTCTTCACAAAGTGGCTAAATAAATATCATCTCTAGCTCTTAGTCTTCATGTTAGATTTTGACTGTCCCCTAACACATTTCCAAGGGGAAAAAATGGGCTAGAGAGATAGTACAGTAGGTAGAGTGCTCACCTTGCACACAGCCAATTGGTTTGATCTCCAGCATCCCTGAACCCACCAGGAGTGATTCCTGAGCACAGAGTGAGGAGTAAGCCCTGAGCACAGCCAGGTGTGGCTCAAAAACAAAAAAGAGAATCTTTTCTCAAACACTGTGTTAGAGAAAATCATGATCACCCTTGAAATGCACTAGTGATCTTCACTATTCACTGGTGTGTGTATCAGGCAACTATTCTTTCTTTCACAAGTAGCACTGTAGCACTGTCGTCCCATTGTTCATTGATTTGCTCAAGCGGGCACCAGTAACATCTCCATTGTGAGACTTGCTACTGTGTTTGCCATATCAAATACACCACAAGGAGCCTGCCAGGATCTGCCATGTGGGCGGGATACTCTGAGTAGCTTGCCGGTCTCTCCAAAGGGACAGTGGAATTGAACCAGGGCCTGCCACATGCAAGGCAAATGCCCTACCCGCTGTGCTATTGCTCCAGTCCTCTTTCAGAAATACTAATTATTAAATCCTATGATTCCAGAGAAGCAAGGAAGGATACTAGGGGGGGCTTGGGTTTTGTATGTTCTTCTCATACTTCCTGCTAGAAAGTATGAGCAGCTCAGGATACACATGATCCTACAGAGTCAATTCCAGTTGTAGATTTGGCTACTGAAGACATGGTTTTATATTAAAACAATAACAATACAAACCAATATAAATGACTTAATGAATGACAAGGAAGAAAAGACAAATCTTAGAGGAGAATGTTTGATGATACAGTTATTTTCACATTTCCCATCCAAGGTAATAATTGAATTTCCCTTCCTTTGTGTGTGAGACCAGAAAAGACCAAGAAAATAGGACAATTAAAAGTAATGTGGTGTCCTGGGACAAAAAATATCAAACCTTATTAGTGAAAAAAGTGAAAGAAGAAATCCAAATATCATTCAAGGCTTAGTAACACATAAATGTTGATCTCTTAGTTTGACAAATATACCATGGTTATGGTTAGGGTTAGGGTTAGGGTTAGGGTTAGGGTTAGGGTTAGGGTTAGGGTACAGTGCTAACAGCACTGTAGCACTGTTGTCCCAATTTGCTCAAGTGGGCACCAATAACGTCTCCATTGTGAAATTTGGTGTTACTGTTTTTGGCATATCGAATATGCCATGGGGAGCTTGCCAGGCTCTGCCGTGCAGGTGGGATACTCTTGGTAGCTTGCCGGGCTCTCAGAGAGGGATGGAGAAATTGAACCCGGGTCGGCTGCATGCAAGGCAAACGCCCTATCTGCTGTGCTATCGCTCCAGCATGGCTACAGAGGTTATACCATGGTTATAGAGGTTAAAATTAGGTGAAACTGGGTGGAGGGAATCTGGAACTGTCTTTACTAATACTGCAACTTTTCAGTAAATCTCAATTGTCCCTAAGTAAAGCATTTATTTAAAAGGAAAAAAAATAAGAAAAGGAAAGACTGGAAACTTTGCATGAATTTTTATAATCAAATTTCATCTTCAAAGAAAGTCCTCTGCATACTATTGCAGGCTGCTTTAAACTACACCTCCTTGTCTAGTCCTCCCAGAGGCAAATTTCTGCTTTTAAGGATAATTTAGAGCAAAAGTCTGAGAGTTGAATTTTTTCAGCAAGATACTTTGTATAGTTGATTTGAGGATTGATGTGACGTGTATGATTGAAGGGGCTTCTTTTCTAGTTTTGAGGCCATACCCACCTCTGTTCAGAGCTCGCTTGGGGAGGGAGGGAGCTCAGGAGACCCTATTCGGTGCTGGATCACACCTGGGTTGGCCACGTGCAAGGTAAGCACGATGAGCTCTATCTCTGGCCCAAGTCACCTAATTCTTAACTGAGAAACTGTAGCACTGTCGCACTGTCATCCCGTTGTTCATCCATTTGCTCGAGCGGGCACCAGTAACATCTCCATTGTGAGACTTGTTGTTACTGTTTTTGGCATATCGAATATGCCACAGGGAGCTTGCCAGGCTCTGTCATTTGGGGAAACTGAAAAACATGATTAAAATTCAAGCCATCACATTTTTATGTCAGTGCAGTTTTAGTTTTATTTGTTTTTTTTTCCTTCTTGCAATTACTGTTCATGGGTAAAGAATGAGAATTACGTCTCCAGTTTTCAGTGAGTTGGCTTCATTTTGTACCTGTGTAGAAGATATTCACAGCAATTCATATTTCTAAGAACATTAAATATTATCTGACTGTGAGGTCAACAAACATTTGCTAAAATGGAATTTGTTTTCTAAAGAACTAACACTATTGAGCAACCCATAGAGTCCTTGGTTACACCTCAATGCTCTTTGTCAGTCAAGGATCCTGTCAGGGAGGACCCACAAGCCAGAGAGGGTGTTGCAAAGCTCTGTGAAGCACTCACAGTCCTTATTGTGTCTGCTCTCTTATTGAACTTTTCTGGAAATCTCATAGACTTAGAACCGAAGCAAAAATGAAGTTAACTACTATGTGCTTGCCTTCTCTCTCTCTCTCTCTCTCTCTCTCTCTCTCTCTCTCTCTCTCTCTCTCTCTTGCTCTCGCTCTCTCATTTTCAGGCTACTCCCAACTGGGTGCATAGGCATCCCTCTGGCAGTATCAGGGATAATGTGGTGCCCAGGATGAAGTCCAGGACTCTTGCATGTCACATATGCCCTTCTGCCTTTGGTGCCATCCCTTTGGCCCCTGCATTTCACTGAAGAACTAAGAGAACAATCACTCAGAGGTGCCCCAAATACGACATCTTTTCAAGTAACAAAATCTGTTGTCCTTTTTATAAGGTAGGACATATGAGCAGACAAGCAAGTAAAAAGGAATATCAAAGAATATAGGTCTATATGATGCAGACAGCCAAGAACAAGAGGGAAAAGATGATTTTGCCACAAAGTCTCAGAATGAAAAGAGACACAAATCAATTTGATCAATTATATCCACATTATAAAAGAGAACTGGAAACATTTGGCACCTTAAGTGTCTACCTTATCTTTTAAATCAAGACTGCCAACACAGTGCGAGAAGAATTTATTGCTTCCTTCTATTACAATAGCAATCTGTTTTATCTTTATGAAAGTAGCTTAATTTAATCAGTCACCATTTTCCCACTAATAATGGTTCAAACCTGACCTAATTTAACTCTCCCAACCAATTGGAAGTGATCTTTTACCCTTCAGCAGCGCAAAGACTGGAAGTAAAATATAAGAAAAAGAGTCTCTCCCTTAGATGCACATGATGTTATTTACATCCCAGTGAAAAATGGGTGGCAGACATTAAAAAGGTAACTGAAGAGCTTAAAGAATGGATGGCTTAAATATGAGACTAGCACTTAAGGATAGTAGAAATAAGGGTCAGGAGGATTGCTCCATGGCTTGGAAAACGATCTCATGTGCTGGGGGAAAAGGCAGCTGGTATAGAGAAGGAACCACTAAGTAAATGGTGGTTGGAGGGATCACCCAGGAGGAGAGATATGTGATGAAAGTAGACCAAGGACCAAACATGATGGCTGCTTATCACTGGTATTGCAAACCACAACACCCAAAAGGAGAGAGAGAGAGTAAGATTGAATGTGCCTGCCATGGATACAGGGAGTGGGGAGGGATACTGGGAACATTGGTGGTGGAGAATGGGCACTGGTGGAGGGATGGATATTAGAACATTGACTGAAACCCAATCATGAAAGTTTGTAAATCTGTAACTGTATCTCACAGTCATTCATTAAGATAAAAAAAAAAGTTAGCAATGTAGCACTGTCAGCCCATTGTTGATCGATTTGTTCGAGTGGGTACCAGTAATGTCTTCATTGTAAGACTTGTTGTTACTGTTTTTGGTATATCAAATACACCACGGGTAGCTTGCCAGGTTCTGTAGTACTGGTGGGATACTCTTGGTAGCTTGCCAGGCTCTCCAAGAGGGACGAAGGAATCAAACCCGGGTCGGCTGCATGCAAGGTAAATGCCCTGCCCGAAAAAAAGTTAAATTTAAAAAAATATATTTTCTTAAAAGAAAATGTTCTCAGGAATGCAAGAAGGTAGGAGAGGGAAAACCAGTAAGAGTGCAGCGGCTCTGAGGTTTGAACCAGAGGGAGCCAGTACCACCAAGGGACATCCAGGCAAAGGGAAGGAGTGCTGGAATAGACAAGAGCTGGGCTATGCGAAAATCCAGCCAACACAGGCTTTCCGGGAACCAAACCACTCTCACGTGCTACAGTATAAATCCTACTGTCTCCTCTCTAGGAGCACTGGAGGAAGCAAATGCGAAATTAGAGGATATGAGAGCCCTCAGTATTACAGAATAGAGAGTGCCTCTGGATTGGGCAAATAGGAACTTTCCAGAGAGAACTTTTCCATAGAGCATCACTTATAATAATGAGCCACTGGAAATAAACAAAATGTCCAGCACTAACAGAATAAGTAAGAAAATTATTTCAGATATTTCAAATAAGTGAGAAAATGCTTTGACAAAGTACTAAGTAAAAAAGTAGAACAGGATTCAAAAGGAATGTAAAGGGCTATCTGTAATTTCATCTTGAGTGCCAAGGTAGGTGAAAATGTGCTCAGAATATTAGTATTGTTATCAACAAAGTAAGACTGTTCATTACAGGGGTAAATCTGGCAAGCTAGTCAACGCAGATATCAGTGACATTTGTAAAATGAGAGACCCACTCACAAAAGAAGTGATCTAGCAATGTTCTCTGACCATTCCCACAGAACCATTTTAGATGGATGGGACATCTAAACAAATGACATTACCTAACCAATTTGACCATCAACACTTGCTCAAGCCTCTACAAGGAGAATAAAATGGCATTTGGAACCTGGAATCTAACTCCTGGGAGGAACATGAAAATAAACAGAACGCATTTTTCTATTTCCACTCATGTGGGAAGTACTTAGTGCTAGAATGTGTGAATGTACACACACCCTTGCTTCCTTATCTGTAGATACCATAAATTTAGAGATCTTATATCCACATAACTGGGTCACGTGTATCACATACACAAACATTATCAAGTGTCCTTCAGAATTCCTTTAGTTGTGCTGAGAGCTCTGGACATTTAAATCTTCCATCCCTTACACTGTATGTTGTACCTCTCTGCCTCTATTGTGAACACCTTTGATTCTTCTTCTTCTTCCATCATATAACTCTAATTGTGGCAAATATTTGTTACTTTGATGACAAATGCTCCAGCTTCTCCAGAAAGCAGGAAATTGAGACTCAGTTTCCTAATGACCCAACTTGAATTGGCTTACCAGCCCACATCGAGGGCCTCCTGCACAGAAGCAATTTCATGAACATTTGTTGAATAGATGACTTGTTATCAGTAAAGTCCAGTCTCATATTGACTTACTTCCTAAGAGTGGCAAACAGTCACCAAAGACCACCTATCAAGACCACTTTAGAGGATGTAACATCTGCTCAGGCACTTGACTCACACTTCTTGTTTCTATTACCACTATCCTTGACTAATTATTTCCAGAATTAGATAAAGTCATTTGGAGTGACAATGCAATGAATAGGGCATTTGTACTCTGTACCACATATGGCACCCTAAACCAGGAATTATCCCTGAGCACAGGGCCAGGAGTAGTCTGATCAGACCTGGATGCGACCCAAAAACCAAGAGAATAAATAAATAAAATTAGATAAGTTCTATGTTTAGCAAAAATGAGCAGAGTGTGGTTTAAGATACACCAGCAAGTTTCCAGTTGTTACCATAAACTGTATGGTACTAATGACTACAGTAACTTAGGTTTTTTAAAAAACAACTACATTAAATCTAGATAATGAGGCATGTTTTGATTCATATAAAGTAGAAAAAGAAATTTACTCTTGTCATCACATACTCTGAGTTAGCTTATTACATATGATCATTTTCATAAAAATTAATGGTCATTCTTAAATGCAATTTTTCAAATCCCAAGATATCAATATCAAACATAAAATTCAGGAACTGTAGAAATAGTACAGCACTTGCTTGTATGTGATTTACCTAGGTTCTATCACTAGCATGCCACATAGACCCCTGAGCACCACACAGAAAAAGTCTTATATATTTACTTACTTAAGTAAATATATAAGCAAATAAATATAAGTATATAAGTAAATGAATATAAATATATAAGTAAATAAGTAAATGAGGGGCTGGAGTGATAGCACAGCGGGTAGGGCGTTTGCCTTGTACGTGGCCGACCCGGGTTCGAATCCCAGCATCCCATATGGTCCCCTGAGCACCGCCAGGGGTGATTCCTGAGTGCATGAGCCAGGAGTGACCCCTGTGCATCGCCGGGTGTGACCCAAAAGAGCAAAAAAAAAAGTAAATGAATAAGTAAATAAGTAAAATTTCATCTTGAGAAAAATGGCATTAAAGATGGGGGGAGGTATACTGTGATTCTTGGTGGTGGAATATGTGCACTGGTGAAGGGATGGGTGTTTGAGCATTGTATAACTGAGACTTAAACCTGAAAACTTTGTAACTTTCCACATGGTGATTCAATAAAAGAATAAATTTTAAAAAATTTTAAAAATTTTTTAAAAGACGGTTTTACTAGCTCCTAAGAGACAATGATTAGTTAAAAGGTTTTATAATTTTTGTACCAAACTGTCTAGATCTAAGGCTTTTAAGCAACAGTAGTGACACATATATATGAAATATATGAAGTTTTAGTCACCAGCATGTTCTTTCCTATTATAAGGCAATGATTAATCTTTACAAAGAGAGGAAAATCCTCAGCATTTTTCACCTTACATTCCAATGTGTTGCGAATCATCCCCACAACAGATAGTGAGATTCTGTGGCTTTTAGAGTAGATTGGAGAGCAGGTACAACTAGTTTAGTTAACACTTCAGCAACTGAGTCATTGATACTAAGTAGAATTACCTTAAGTCAAGAGTTTTCAAGAAAACAAAGGTGCCAGGAAAAGAAAGATTCCCAATAAACTTGTCAATGCACATGAAATTTTCCCATTTGGATACTCCCCTTCTCTATGAAGGAACCTGTTAGAGTGTAAATAATCCAAAAAATAAATGATTCCTCCCTAGTTTCTGACATTGTGATAGGTTGGGTTTTTTTTTTTGACGGGGGGGTTGGGCTTTTGGTCACACCCAGCAATGCTTAGGGGTTAGTCCTAGTCTGCACTCAGGAATGACTCCTGGTGGTGCTCAGGGGGCTATACAAGACACTGGGATCAAACCGGGGTCGGCTTTGTGCAAGGCAAGCACTATACTTCCTGCACTACTGCTACAGCCCCTACATCATGAAAGTTTTGAGGACAAATGAATAAGTATATTTCAATCAATAGCTTTTATTCTGTAACTTCAATCTCACACACACACACACAAACACACACCCCTTTTACAAAATACTCTTTCAATGATCTCTGATTTTCTTATGGTATGGTGAAAATATTATGAGCTTTGAAATCAGAAAGACCTGATTGCAATACTATTCTGTCATTTACTAGAGAAATCAGCTTGAGTAAGTTACTTCCCCTCTTTCAAATTCAGTCTTCTCAACTGGCTATATGGGGATAAAACCACCTGCAAAGCTATTGTGAACATTAAATAAAGTCAACTCACATAACAACACTCAGTAACTGTTCATGGCCTTTGCTCAATTTTTCCCTTAACAAACTTTTTTTAATGTTTAAATTGGAGAAGTTGGGGTTAATCTGGTTGAGAGAATTCTCCTCCATCCCCCTATGCCATACCATTTTCCTCAGAAAACATGCCCAATCCAATCTGCTGTCACTTCAGCTCTTTGTTGATCAGTTGTGGAGTAGCTGTGGGTATAAAGCTAACGCTCTTCTTTGTTCAACATTTGCTGGCTTTGTAAATCATGGGACCGTAACCAGAGTTTGTGTACACAGGAAAGTAACCAGGTATCCTGTTGTGAGTGAGCATGGAAATGGATGCTGCAACGAAAGCTTCCCTGGAGGGTAAAATTGTATGATAATGAAGGGAACACAATTTCTTTGCATCTTCAAGAGTTACAACCTGGGTCTAGGGACTAGTTGTTCCCTTATGGACACGCCCCCCCGCCCCCGCTCCAAATTTCAATAAAAGTGAAATAACAAGGAAGGATACGAGTGTCAATCTTGCGTTCATTCTTAAGACTTGTAGGACAAAATACTTGAAACTTCTTACAGAGTGAGATTAAGACTATCGTAAAATGCAAACTGGTGAAGACAAAACTTTGAGCAGATGTCAGACGCTCAACTTTACTTTGCTTTTATCTTGAAAAAAAATTCAAAATCGAGTTTTAGATCCGCATGTTTAAACACGTTTACTGACACATACAGAAATACAAATGCTCTTGTTTTAATCCAAAGCATGCTGCAACAAAGAAGCCTGATCAATAATTGAGCTTATTTGAAACAAAAGTGTTTAGGTTAGCCAATCATATGAGAATCACTTTGTAATCCTACCTTTAGAGCAAATAGCTTGTCTTTGCTTCCCAGATAATAGCCACTTAGTTCCTGGGAGCTAAGCAGAAGGAAAGGAAGCCAACATTTGCAGGGCAGCAGAGCCAAGAACGGCTGGAAAGGCCTTACAGAGCCTCCTCGGCACGGGCTTGAAAAGAACTAGTTCTTAGGTGTGCACTGGCACTCACAGCAAGGAGACAGTGATAGCGGAGACACTGTCTGTAAAATGCCAAGCATTCTGTTTATCAGCTGCATCTTTTCCTAATAACAGATGCAAAGACAACCAGTTTCCATAGAATGTTTATAAGTCCCTCAGCATTATGAAAATATTTAAATGACAAATCATAAATAAAATATATTATATATCATACCACCAGCATCACTTTAAACCCTCCACAGGGTGCTCCTGAATGGGGATAATTCAGACAGTCTCTATAATTTTACATAACACTTCACTGCTATAAAATATGGATTGTGATAGCTTTAAAAATATTTTTGAAACTCGAAATAAAGGTGGCGGAAAGGTGTAATGGTGGTGGGATTGGTGTTGAAATGTTGAATGTAATCAATCACTGTGAACAACTCCTTGAAAATAAAAAAAAATGAAAAGATAAATAAAACAAAAACGAAATTTGGAAAGTTTTTGAGAGAGATGGGAAAGTACTAATAACAGAAACCTTGAAATTATTTACTATGCCAGAAGCCAGATTATAGGGCATATGCTTATTGAACACCTGCTAGCCAAATCTAGGGATCAGACAGCCTCACAGTTTATGACTAGAGGAAGTCTTCCAAGGGATAGTCATCTGGAAGTTTTGTGAGTCAGTTGAGTTCCTGTCAAAGGTGACACAGACCAGAAATAGAGAAGTATAGTTTATAGTCTAAGAGAACTCAAAATAACCACAGACCATAAACTATAAGACCTGAGTCTTAGTTTCGCTTCTTTCATCTGCACTATCTTTTTGGAACTTCAATATCCTCACTAATAAAATGAAAGTATGGGCTTATAGCACAGAGAATTTGGAACTTCTAGTGGGATCAAATATCAACATTGCATTATAATTCCTTGAAGTTTAAGGTCAACCTAGGTAAAATTATTTATTAGCAGAGAAGGCTGAGTGACAAATTAAGGCGTCAAACTCAAACAACAGGACTTCTCCTAGTTAGAGCAGCTAGAGAAGCTCTAGCTTCCAGAGGAGACTTCTCTTCCTTTCATCCTAACCTGTGTATGGAAAGGGCTGGATCTAGGCATTTATCTCTGACTCCGCATTCTACTGCCAGTGCCAAGATTGTGGGGGAGGAAGTAAGGTGAGCAAACTGGGCCCACCTCTTGGTGCTGCTGTCTCCTGACAAAGCTTGGGCAGAAATTCTGACTCAGAATACCGATATAATACCTTTTGTTTATAACATGCATTTGAGAATTTCTGCTTAGAAATTGATCTTCCAAAACATTGCTGCACTTATATTTCTATAAATTTGCATGCTCTTCTTCCCACTATTGACAAAGAAATTATTCCAAAAATTATCATTATTTCCCACATAAATATATATATATATTCAACTTTCTGCCTGTAGCATCTAGAACTTAAGTGTATGTGATGGAAATATAAAGAAGTTATATTAACCACAGTGTAACCAAAAGCTGAGGAATCCCAGTTCCTGTCTTTCTCTGTCTTATTTTCCTTCAAAGTAAGGGACTGATAAAAGTACCCCTCTGGGAAGATATGAATGATCTAAAGTGACTTAATATCAGTCAGGTGCTTAGACAGTGTCTGATACAGTGTGTGCTAAAGAAACTACATCTTTTGGGGGAGGGCATGTAGGGTGTGGGGTATAAATATGGGTCAGTTGTGTGCAAGGCAAGCACCTTACCCACTATATGATCTCTCCAGCCCCCAAGAAATGCATCTTTTAATCAAATCTTCATGGATAACTATCTTTTCACTGATACAGTCAGAAACTATTATTATAAACCCAAACTTGCTCTAGTTTCATAGCACTTATAATTTTGCCATCTGACCCTGAATTATGGAATAAGGAATCATTCATAAAGCCCAAAGGACTAGCAGGAGCTCATGGGAATGTCTGTTAACTAATTTGAAAAAAAAGTCAGAGGTATATCACATTCAGTGTCTTTACGTAACCATGGCCAAATCCCTTCTTGAAATTGTTGATATTACCTGAAGGATGTCATAATCTAACTACTATGGAACGAGACTCAGGGCGACTGGCCTGAGAAGCACACAACAATAATAAATACAGTCAGCAACCAACTTTCTTCACCACAGAAAGAAGACTTGCTGTACCAAGTTTAACAGCAACTTACTTTTACTCATTTTATTGCCACATATATGAAGGTTAAAAAAACAAAAGGCACTTGTTACCTTGTTATTGATTTAGCTATGGGTTCAATATACATCCATTTTGACATGAAACTGGCAACACTGGAGTCCTTACTTCATTGTTATGTCCTTGAGGCCTCTAAGTACTTGGTCAGAATGACCAGTTGATGCAAGGTTTTGGGCCATTGTGCCACATCTGCTAAGCAGCCAGTCAGGACCCTCACCAGAGTGTCAGGACAGTACTAAGCAACTTCTCATTCTCTAGAACTAACTAATTCACCATTCAGTGAATCCATTGAGCTATTTTGATAAGGCATTGGATTAGCCTCATGCAGCTGTGTTCGAAGGGAATGGCAAATGAGCCAATGAGGCTAATAAACAATGGACCGGCATTTCTTGCTAAACTCCCTACAAGTGTCAGCCATTCATTCACACATGTTGGTTGAGCCAAACAACAGGGTATGAAAAATATAGATAGGTTGTTGTTTGGTTTGGTTTTGGGGCCACACCCATCAGTGCTCAAGGCTAACCCCTGGCTCTATGCTCAGGGATTACTTTGGGTGGGACTCTGGGGACCACATGAGATATTGTGAATTGAATCCGGGTTATCTCTCCAACCCCAACCTCAGAGACAAGTTATTTTTTAAGAAAAAACACAAACACAATGCTTTGAGAATATAGGCAATGCTGAGTTCTCTCTGGAAGACACTCCAATACCTTTAAATAGCAACAACAACAAAAGCCTGAGTAGATACCAACTTAATTGTATACTCAAAATAACAATCTTCTTTGGGTCTGTTAATTCATCTGAATAATATCAAGAGCTAATTATTTTCCACCTATAATTTTAGAATGTCAGTGTCATGTTTCCCATTAATTTAAGTCAAGATTTACAAATTGGCGGGTCACATGCAAGGCCAGTATCTATTCATGAATGCGAAAAAATGATAGAACTGAAATAATATAATCTCAGGTTCTATATTTTATTTATTTACTCTGAGGGTGGGCTGAAGCAATAGCACAGCGGTTGGGCGTTCGCCTTTCACGAGGCCAACCGAGTTCAATTCCTCCACTCCTCTCGGAGAGCCTGGCAAGCTACCGAGAGTATCGAGTCCACACGGCAGAGCCTGGCAAGCTACCCGTGCGTTGATATTGGTTGATATGCCAAAAACAGATACAATAAGTCTCTCAATGAGAGACGTTACTGGTGCCCGCTCGAACAAATTGATGAGCAACGGGATGACAGTGACAGTGACTCTGAGGGTGAACACCCAGTGGTACTCCTGGTATCAATTTGTAACCAAAAGCTGGAGGTCCTGAAGGGCCATTCATTGCATTCATAATTGGGGATCAAACCCAAGAATCCCACACACAAGGCACGCTATCCAATGTTTTGAGGCATCTCCACTGCTACCTTTAACTACAGATATTTAAGAAGCTGCGGGAATTATTTATGTGAAATACTGAGTATATGATCCTCTTTGTTTTAAGGCCACTGTGAAAATAAGTTTCCATGATTATTCTTTTCCATACTATGGCTATCGTTTAAGATGATCATCACCTCAAGAAAATGCAAAGCCTGGGCTAGAGCACAGCGGGTAGGGCGTTTGCCTTGCATGTGACCGACCTGGGTTCAATTCCCAGCATCCCATATGGTCCCCCAAGCACCTCCAGGAGTAATTCCTGAGTGCAGAGCCAGGAGTAACCCCTGAGCATAGCTGGGTGTGACCCAAAAAGGAAAAAAAAAACACTTAAAAAAAAAGAAAATGCAAAGTCTTTGATGGACTTCCTAACAGAAAACTTAAATATAATTTACCATTCAATATAAATAAACTTTCTTCACAAGAGAATATGTCTTCTCCTTCACTATAAGTCTGTTGGTCTCAGTACATGTGGCCAATCTTCTATTTCTACATTAACACATCCTGTGTTCCTTTTATTCATTTGTACTGATATGCCTATCCCCAACTAGTCTGGGAATTTCTAAAAACAGGGATCACTGATAATATCAGAATTCTATTCCCCAATGTCTTATACTGAAGAAGGGTTTAGTAGGTGTTCACATTTTATGTTTATAAGAAACTTGCTTTTAAATCTGTTGATAATCCAATGTGAAGATACAGAAAGGAACATGCAACAGAGAATCATTAATCATTAGAAAAATCACTCTATGGTTATATTGGGACTCTGCGCCAGGCTGTTTTCACTAGGGGTGACACAGAGGGGGCGGATGGGAATCCTTCCCACCTCAAGGGACCCAGCCCAGCAGGCGATCTCCACTACCAAACCGCCGCCATGCTCCAGAACGCTTTCTGGACTGACACAATATAAGACACTTCCTACCCTTTTTCCATAATTACCACAGCATATTTGATGGATTTCAGACAGTAGGCAACACATCATAAAGAGTAATATATATATACATATATACATATTTATACATACATATACACATACCTCTTGGAGAGCCCGGCAAGCTACCCGTGGCATATTCGATATGCCAAAAACAGTAACGATATGTCTCATTCCCCTGACCCTGAAAGAGTCTTCAATTGTTGGGAAAGATGAGTAAGCAGAGGCTGCTAAAATCTCAGGGCTGGGAAGAATAGAGATGTTACTGGTGCCCACTCGAGTAAATCAACGAACAACGGGATAACAGTGATACAGTGATACAGTGGTTAGATTGCATTGCTTCCCATAAATAGGATCTCTAAATCTTCCCTATAAAAAGTACAAGATATGGAGATGAAGCAAATAGTTGATAGTTTTCAAGGTAAACACAGTAATGTAAGCAATTCAAGCTTCAAATGATCTCATCAGACACTATTTTTTTAATAAATCCTGTTACTCTCCATGAATATTCCTGGAATCCAAACAACCCCTTAGGTGAGCTCCACCATCAAGACAGATTTTTTTTTCATGTTCATTAATAAAGATGGGCAATTTGAATATTAGGAGTTAGAAAATGAACTGATTGTCTAATGTCTGTTAAACTAATTGTGGACAGATAGTAAAATAGTAGTACACTGTCTTATTCTTATAAAAAAAACATTTGTAATCAAACACTAAAATAGAAAAAAAGTGAACTGAAAAGATTTTCTAAAGATCTCTGAAAGGACTGACATCACTCCTCACCTCTTTTACATGGACTAAAGAGATGGGGAACAAAAGTATAGAAATAGAGGGTAGATAAGATGATATAATCCCAGCGGTTAGGGAGAAAGAATGATCCTATGATAACCTTAGATTCTAAAATCACTTCAGTAGGAACTCCTAACTTCAAGCAGAGAGATTGTCTTTGGCTTCACAAAGCAGATGTCTGAACACTGTGTAGTCCCTGAATGGATAAAGGGCCGCCCTTTGATAGACTAGCAGGCAGATTCACACACTCAAAAGGCACTTCAAGGCTTGCCAGACCTACTTACAACTTCTGGGCTTCTGAAGTTGCTTGACTCCACTTGCAAAGTCAAAATGTATTTATTCATGCTGCTGCCAAGACTCTGAAGACCATGACAATCACTGTCTTCAGTGCCTCAAAATTTTCTGTTTTCACCTTTCATTTACGCACAACACTTGCTTGGGGTCAGGTCCTAGGCCTGGTGTCTAACACATAAAATATCAAATCTCCATAGAGTCGGAAAGGGGAAGTGCTAGCCTTCGATTTTTCAGGGGAGAAAGCTAAAGCCTGAAGACCTCCAACAGTTTGAAGGGACTTAACACAAGCTATCCAAATGCTGAGGCAGATTGGAAATTGATCAGCCCTATACCAGTGTCTATGCTTTCCTCACTGAAGCCTACACTCAAAGTCATTATGGAGCACCTACCATCTTCCAGGCACTGGGTATGAGACTATGTAAATCAGTGCAGAAAAAGAAAAATCTAAAAAAATAATAAGATGCTAAGTGGTATTACATGACACTCATAAAACTGGTGTTACAGCAGTAACTTTCCCTGGAGCTCACAGAAAGTAATGAAAAAGCTGAAATGAAAGTGTTGGGGGTGGGACCGGAGAGATAGTAAAGTAGGTAGGGTATTTGCCTTGCATGCGGCCGACCCAGGTTCAATCCCCAGCAACCCATATGGTCCCCTGAGCAACACCAGGAGTAATTCCTGAGTGTAGAGCCAGGAGTAATCCCTGAGCACAGCAGGTATGACCCAAAAAGCAAAATAATAATAATAAATAAAATCTTTGAGTCGGAGTGATAGTATAGCAAGAAGGGCATTGCCTTGCATGCGGCCAACCCGGGTTTGATCCCCGGTATCCCATATGGTCCCCCGAACACCACCAGGAGTAATTCCTGAGTGCAGAGCCAGGAGTAGCCCCTGAGCACTACCGGGGCACAAAAAGCAAAAAAATAGAAAATAAAAAATAAATTTTTTAATTAAATTAAATTGCTGGGGGTTTGGTGGAACAAGATGAAGCTAAAGTTTCAAATCCCTGGCTTTGGCAATGAACAAAAAATTATTAACAAGTTTAGAGGTAACATTAGATAAAATTTAACCAGATTAATCTAACTATGTCTTTAAGTCAGAAAATAACCAAACCTTGGGGGCTGGAGCGATAGCACAGCGGGTAGGGCGTTTGCCTTGCACGCAGCCAACCTAGGTTCAATTCCCAGCATCCCATATGGTCCCCTGAGCACCGCCAGGGGTGATTCCTGAGTACAGAGCCAGGAGTAACCCCTGTGCATCGCCAGGTGTGACCCAAAAAGCAAAAAAAAAAAAAAAAAAAGAAAAGAAAAGAAAAAAGAAAAAGAAAATAATCAAACCTTTTAGCATTCAAAACACTAAACAAGTCACAAATGCTGTGGGTAAACTAAAGAGACTAGAAGGATAATAAGGTGGGTAAGGCACACAACAGGCCCATGTTCAATACCCTGATACCACATATAAAGCACCCCCCTTCCCCCTGCCAACCTCTAAGAATAATACCTGAACACAGAATCAAGTGTCAACCCTGAGCACTGTCAGAGGTGGCCTCGCCCCCAACCCATCCCCTAAAAATACTGAAAACTAGAAGCACTTTTAAATCACTAAGATCAACACTCTATCATTCCAGAATACTTCCAGAATGCTTCCAAACAAGATTGTGAACCATTGTTCTTTTTCCTAAAGAAAAGATAGACAGCTTTGCCTCATAGGGAAGAAACAGGGAGTAACTGTTTTCCATTTCAAGAAAAGAAAGATTCACAGGAGTACAAAGCCCAGCTGTAGGCAGTCCTGAAACCCAATCCTGCTTACCAGGACGAGGAGCAGGTCTCGGTCTGCCCAGGGAGGATGCTCTGCCCTCTGGCGAGGCTGGTGCTCTCCTCCAACTGAAACTAGGGCTGCAGATCTCAGAGGATTACAAGGCCCACCCACCACTTGCCCTTGGCTCTGTGGCAGATTACAGGAAGCAAGAACGCTTGCTTCTAGACCTGGGGTTCAGTTCAGTTTGAGGCTGATCTTTTTTTGTTTTGTGTTGTTTTAACTCACCACACTGAGCTTTAACCATGAGTCTATTTCCTTCCTTCTATGTTTTAAAGAGTCCTTTCCTAATCAGAATAATACTGGAAGCCTCAAGGAGCAAAAATTATAAATGCCATTATTAACATATAGCACAGTATACCGGTCACTGTTCTAAGAGCATCTACTCATTAGCTAGTTAATTTTATTTGTTTATGTGGAAGTCTGGGGAATACATAATAGTGCTCAAGGCTTACTCTTAGCTCTATGTTCAGGGATCACTGCTGGCAGTGCTTGGGGATGATATAAGTGCCAGGAATTGAATTGGGATTAGCTGCAAGCAAGTCAGCACCTTACCTGCTGTACTATCTCTCCGGCCCAGTACCAATAAGTTTTAACCCATCATTGGAATGGCAAGCCCTCCTATGAGAAGACATTTTCCCTGATCTAACTCTTTTTTTTTTCTTTTTGGGTCGCACTTGGCGATGCACAGGGATTATTCCTGGCTGTGCACTCAGGAACCACCCCTGGCAGTGCTCACGGGACCTTATGGGATGCTGGGATTCAAACCCGGGTCGGCCGAGTGCAAGGCAAACACCCTACCCACTGTGCTATCACTCCAGGCCCTGATCTAACTCTTTTTGCCCTTTCCATTTATTTCATTAGAACTTAGCATTTGTAATATTGATAATGCTGCCTTTGCTGCTGATAATAATGATTTACACTTACTAAGTTTCTACTTTGGGCTGCAGATGTATGAAAAGTAGCACCGTAGCACTGTCATCCCGTTGTTCATCGATTTCTTCGAGTGGGCACCAATAACATCTCCATTGTGAGACTTGTTGTTACTGTTTTTGGCATATAGAATATGCTCCAGGTAGCTTGCCAGGCTCTGCTGTGAGGGCGGGATACTCTCAGTAGCTTGCTGGGCTCTCCGAGAGGGACAGAGGAATCGAACCCAGGTCAGCCGAGTGCAAGCCGCCCTACCTGCTGTGCTATCGCTCCAGTTCATATGAAAAGTATATTTAATAGAATAAACTCTATTTTAGTATCCAGGACAGCTTTATTGGGTCAGAATAACTATTTTCTCCATTTTTCAAATGAAGAAATAGACTCAGAAAGTTGCAGTAACTTGTCCATGGACACACAGCCAGAATAGAAATTCTCTTGGGAATGGGACTTGAGGGCATACATGACAGCAGTGCTTAGGGCCTGCTCTTAGCTTTGTTCTCAGGGATCACACCTGGTAATGCTTGGAGAATCCTGTGTTATGCTGGGGGTTTGAACCAGGATTAGCCGCATGCAAGGCAAGTGCCTTAACCCTTGTACTATCTCTCTGGAACCAGAAATTTATTTTTGCTTGGCTTAAAGCCTATTCATCATATATGTCTGGCAAATGATAACTAGTATGGCTATCCTCTGTCCATACTTAGATAGAGACAAGTCACATCATGAGTCCTACTCATCCCGGCTGAGGTTCCCCCCCTACCCCTGCAACCTCCAAATCCCAGATAGAAAGGAATAACACTTCAGATCAGATGGCACACTTTCTCAAACACATGTAAAGTATCTATATAGATTATCTAACTAGAAAAACAGCCCAAAGACAAACATCTTGTTTTCAGAACAATTTGTTAGTACCAAGTAAATTCCAGTTCTGAAGGAAAGCATGGAGTGCTTCCAGGCTAAACTAAAGTACAGGAAATTCTAAGAGAGAAACAAAAGGACCTACTTTGGATTTCAGACTAAAATATACTTGAGTAAATTATTGCTCCCTGCTTATTAATACATTCTGATAGGAAACAATGACCCAAAACCAGCTAAGAAAAACCATTATAGAAATGTATGGACTATTTATTTACTGGGGTATTAGGGAAAACATTGAGTGCATCATTAAATAGTACTATTGGAAATTTCAATTTATAAATAAACATAATAAGTCTTTGAATAGAGATGTGTTCTGCTGTAAATAATTACTGTAATTACTCTGCCGATGATAAAATCTGAGCAAAAACTTCCCTCTCTTAGCAGTCTTCCTCCACTCCTTCCCACACATTCAGGCTTCCCTGAAACCACTTGCGCTTCCCAGGAAGCGCTATGCACAAGTGCTGGGGAGGAAACTGCAACTCCTGCTTGGAACTTGCTGTGCCTCCTCTTTTCTGTGTGACTAGCCACTGCAGTCATCCTCCTCCAGGAAGACTCCCTGAACCCCCTCCTCTGTGCTATGGTCACTTCTAGCATCTCTCTCACTGCTCACAGAGACAGCTCTTCTTGTAATTATTAAGGTGTGCAGGAAAATTAATGATCACTAAATGAAAACATTTTTAAATACGGCTTTTCTGTAAGTATACGTAAATATGTCTGAAATGCAAATGTTGCACGATTTTCTTCTAGCCTTCACTGTTCACAAAGTGGATTTTTTAAAAAGGAGGAATTGCTGGACTCTACCAACTACCCTTCATTAAAACTATTTTCTATCACCCCAACCAGATAAATATACTATTACTTCAAATTGATTATTGTTCAACGTGTAATACAAATAGAATAACTGAATAATTATATATAGAGAAAACTACCATAAAGTCGTGATAAAAAAAATTTAAAGCCCAATAACAATTACATTGAATAACTAGGGTGCTACTGAGTTCTTCCACTGACCCCCAGAGGGGACAATCCTTTACTCAAGTGTCATTTTCTCCACTATAAAATGGGGGAAGGCATTCCTAGCCTTTCCTCCTTTCGCACTGTGTGGAAATGGAATGGAATGTGGAAATAATGGGGATGGAACTTAAATGAAACGGTGGCGCTCTCAGGTCAGAGAGACAGCTCAAAAGGGCAGGAGTGCCCCCACTAAAGGTCACCTGAGCTCAACCACTAATTTGGCTTCTGAGCTTTGCCCCTAGGGTGGCCTCAAAACAAGCAACACACAGACACACACACACACACACACACACACGGAATTGGTGCACAGGGCTAGAGAGCATGCTTTGCATGCAGGAGGAACGAGTTATTGCTGCCAGGACTCTGCCTGTATACTCAGTTGGGACTAGCTCCCGAGCACCGCTGTGTGTGGCGCCCAAACAAACACCCACTCCCAAAGCAGAGATGTTGGCAAGAAAAGCACCTCTATCTAAAGTATTCTGTAATGCCAAGGCACAGCAGGTATCTTATCCTCGTTCCGGGGAATCACCTTCCCTCGCCTGCTGCTCTCGTTAAGTTTGCAAGCTGACAGTGTAGACCCTTGGCTATAAAGGCTCTGCACAAAGGGGGTAGGTCCAAGTTCCTCTCGCTGGTGCTGAGTCTGAGGCCGGTGGTGGAGACCACTCAGAGTCAGCGAAGCCCGAGTGGACGGCGGGGAGGAGGACACGGGCCCGAGCCTCTTACCTGGCTTCGCCGAGGGGAGCCTGGTGCGGCGGGTGCGGCACGAACACTCCACAATTGGACGGCGGAAGCTGCTGCTTCTTCTTGGGGCGCCAAATGAGGAAAGGGGTGTGCTTCTTGGGGGCCCTGGACGGCACGGACTCCCCGGGGTCCCCCTCCGATGGCGTGGACAGTGGCATCTTCGGGTCTCCGTCGTCGTCCGGCCGCTCGTACCCCGTCCGCTCCGCCGCCCGGCCCGGGTGGAAGAACGTGCCCGAGTGCCAGCTCGCCCGCCTTTGCAGGCGCGCCGTCGGACCCCGCCCCCTGGCCGCGGCTGCGGGGGACGGCGACGGCGGAGGCTCGGAGGACCGCGACAGCGCCCAGCGCGTGCGGCGCAGCAGCCGGGCCCCGGGACAGCGCCCCCCAGCGGCGCGGGCCACCCCGGGTCCAGGTGAGGCGCGCGCCGCGGGAGCCACAGGTAGAGCGGACACGCCCCCGGTCCCCAGCGCGGGCGGCGGGCGCGGAGCAGCGACACCTACCGCGCGGCCTGGGAACTGCTCCCCTGGACCCTCAGTGTCCAGCTCCCGCCTGGAAGCCAGTTCTGGGTCAGGTTTCGACAGCGTCCTTGGGCCTTGGGCCATCGGGGCGCCCGCGGAGTTGGTGGCTGGCTGCTTGTGGCCTGTGTCAGGCTGGCAGGATGCATGCGTGGCTCAGTCATGACCCCGCCTGAAGAAGGATGGGAGAGGCGCATCCCGTGGCCCAGCTGCCCGCAATTAAGACGATCCTGCTCCGAATGTCACATTCTGGGCGGCTTCCGTTCCTGTTGGTAAACACGCGGGTGCCAACTCCTCTCCTGTCGAGAGTCTGGGTAATTAATTTGTACTTGTTATCTCATAAAACACAAAAGGATAAAAACACAAAACGAAGCAAAAGGGAATTAGACATATTCCTCCGATTCCAAAGGGCTTATAGTAGTTCACTCGCAGTGAATCAAATGCCAATCCCACAAAATCCTCATCATCCGCTTTACTGTTCACGGTTTTCTTTTCATGGACTCATGGTCATGGTTAAATGGCAAACACAACTAATATTTAGCTAAAGGAAGTACATGAGCAATTGTTAGAGAAAATTATGAACTCCAGAACAAAGTATTGATTAAAAATTCAGTGCAGTGCACGCATGTCTTCTTTCTTTTCTCTTTTAAGACCCAGGTGATTCATCCATTCATTCGTCCATTTAAGCAACATTTATTTCTATTTCATTATTTTCACATTTTTACCAAGGTGTAGCTTAGGCACAGTAAAAACAATTATGCGTATATCTCAAAGTTGTATATTGTTATTGACTGAGGGTCTACAATGTTTTTAGTGAGGACAATTCTTCTTTATGTAGCTTTTGAAAGCATCATTAAAATATATTAACATTTCCAAAACTTCAGAAGTCTCTCCCTGTTCCCTCTTAGAGTCTTATTTACTCTCTTGTCAAAGCTTATTGTTTTTCTGATCTCTATCACTTATTAATTTTGTCTCTTTATACTTTAAGATAAAATATTTGCTAAATAAAATAATAAAGTTATTTATACTAGCTTAACTGGATCTCTAGAATATTTCAGGCAGATTTTCTTTTTCTAAATGAAAACGCTTGTTCCTCTTAAATTCATTTTAATTAGTTTATATTGTGGATTTTCAGAGTATAGTTTATCACCTTTTTTATGTGTATAAGACACCACACCCACAAGCAGCTCTTTCCCACCACCAACAGATTCATTTACTTATTTCTCTTGCATCCTTCTTTGATCCCCAGTAAACACCATAGTTTTTGTTGGCGCAGGAGCTATTTTGTTAGTTTTGACAGTAAATAAACTTATTTGCCAGAATATTAACTGTCCTTATTACATTTCATATGTGAGTGAAACCATTCAGTCATTGCTTGTCACTTCTTTACTTATTTTACTTAACACAATCACCTAAAGTTCCATCCAGTTGTCTCAAAAGGAATGATTTCATTGGCAGAGTGCTATCCATTGCATACATACGTACCAAAGTTTTCATTATGAGGTGATCAGGCATTTAGGTTGATTCCTTTATTTGACTATTGCAGTCACAGACCTTTAGACTATATACTTCATATCAGCACAGTGCACCTTTTCACCATTATATCCCCGGTGACTAGGATAATGCCTGGCACAGAAGAGGTAGTCAGTAAATATAGACATAATGATACAGATAGAGACTTTAGTATCTGAGAAGCACCCAGCTGTACTTAGGGCTTACACCTGGCTCCATGTTCAAGAATCACTCCTGGTGGTGCTTGGGGAACTTATGGGAAGTCAGCGATCAAACTATGGCCAGCCACATGCAAGGCAAGCACCTTATCCCTATACTATAATTCTAGCCCTATAAAATTATGAAGAAATGGGAAATATGCATAGATACATAAAAGGTTTTATGATTAATCTAGTGAAACAGATATCTAGATGTAATACAACTTAACTCAAGAAGATAAAATATTTTATTTTATAAATAGTGTTCTGAGTTGTTTCACTGGTTTTTTTTTTTTTTTACTCATTACAGATAGATTCACTTAGGGGCTGGGAATATAACTCAGCAGAACAGTGCTTCCCTTGCCTGTGTGAGGCCTTGGGTTCAGTTCCCAGCACAGGAAAAACAAAGCCAAACAAAAATAACAGATCCACTTAAGCTTGTTTGAGGAATAAATTAATTTCTCAAGGCAAATTAAGTGACTCATAGTATGTTGCACAGAATCAGAGAACAAGAATCTGTAGCACAGATATGCCAAGCCACCCTGAATGCTGCTCTAGCAAATCTGACTCTTATCAGCTCTCAGCTATGCTGGCTATAAACCACAAGCTCTTCTTCTACAAACCAAAAGTGAAAGGCCTGTTTGTTTTGCCCAGTCCTGATAAGTCCTCCACCTCACCCACCTGCCATACATGTTCTCTACTTCTGAAACAAACAAAAAAAGTAGTAGTCAATGTAGGTACATCTGATTGTGGGAAGCTGGGTTATTCAGATTTTTTTCCCCCATAGTGCTGGACATTGACTCAGGGACTCACACTTTCAAGGCAAGTGCTCTACTGCAGAGCTATCTTCCTGTCCCAGCATAAGTCATTTAATAACTACTTGTCTATGCAAAGGAAGCTTGAATTTGGGAGGTTTTAAAAGAGACAGGGTGGCTGGAGTGATAGCACAGTGGGTAGGGCATTTGCCTTGCATGCGACCGACCTGGGTTTGGTTTTCAGCATCCCATATGATCCCCTGAGCACCTCCAGGAGTAATTCCTGAATGCAGAGCCAGGAGTAAACTCTTTGCATCGCTGGGTGTGACCCAAAAAGAAAAAAAAAGAGAGATGGTATTCTTGTGCTTAAAAGTTTACAAAGGAAGTAAGAAAGATCCTACAGGAGGATTAGAACTTCTTGCATACAGTCAGCCCTAGTTCAATTCCTGGCACAATATATGGTCTTGCAAGCAATGCCAGGAGTCGCTCTTGAACACAGAACCAGGAGTAAACCCTGAGCACCACCAGATATGATTCCAAAACCTCACACACAGTTTTTAAAAAATTACAGAATTCAAAAGCATCTAGGCAGCTAAAGGCATGGAGCATGATCACTGGCAAAGTTAAGGGTCATGAAAACAGAGAAGTGACTAAGTCTGATTGGCTCAAGGAAGTCATCAGCAGGGAGATGGCAGGTTTATTGAAGATTCCAATGAATAAGAATGTACCAGCTGGAGAAGAGAGGGCAGGCAATCCAGGAAGAGTAAACAATCTGAGCCAGGCCCAGGATTATGAAAGGACATGTATTGTTAGTGGGAAATAGTGAGATGTTAAGTGTGGCTGGAGAGAAGGGCGGGGGGGAAGTAGGCAAAGTGGCAAGAGATAACATTGGTAAAATTAGGTAGGCCGAGATTGCTAAGTACTCAGTACATCATGGCTTCCAAGGAATTCGAATTTAACTTTCTACACAATAGGAACTTTCAACTGGAGAAGTGACATGAACAAATGAGGGTTTTATAAAGAGTACTCTGAATGGAGCAGAATACAGAGAAAATAGATGAAAGCGGATCAGGAAGACTGGTAAGAAGTCACTGCAAGAGGTCAGGTGGGAGATTTTGGGAACCCACACAAGGGCAGTAGGGTGCCGATAGAGAAAAGAAGGTCTGTGTAGGAGAGGGGATCAGTAACTCACCTTGGAAGAAGACAGAGAAACTATTATCGTCTCCGAAGGGTGACAGTAAGGTTAGTTTTCCAGTTTAGACAAATAGACAGGAAAGGAACCATCAATTAAAAGAGAGGAATATCAGGCTTATGGATACAAAATCAATTTGCTATTGAGCATATGGAGATTGAAGTACCTGGAGACTCAATTTTAAAGATGCCCGAGAAATCATAGAAAAATATGGTCCTGTTCCAGGATCAAATACATAGATTTAGACATAATTACTAAACATGATAGGTCATAAAATTAAATGAGACCATCCAGAGAAATATGTAGAAAAGGAACACTACATTTAAGTTCTCTCTTTTTTTTCCCCCAGATAAGTGGGAGTCAGTACAGAATATGGGCCAGATAAAAGCAGGTGAAGCAGTAAGAGGAAGTCTTGGGTAAGGTGTACTCAGAGTCATGTGATTTTGTTCTTCAAGATTTGGATGGGGTTTAAGACCATGGCATGGGAGTAAAATGAACTCACATTCTCCGATGGACATATCAAATCTGGAACTGCAGCACTGTAGCACTGTTGTCCTGCTGTTTATCGATTTGCTCGAGTGGGCACCAGTAACGTCTCCATTGTGAGACTTATTGTTACTATTTTTGGCATGTCAAATATGCCATGGGGAGTTTTCTAGGCTCTGCCGTGCGGGCAGGATACTCTCGATAGCTTGCCGAGCTCTCCGAGAGGGACGGAGGAATCGAACCTGGGTCGGCCGCGTGCAAGGCAAACGCCCTACCTGCTGTGCTATTGCTCTAGTTCAAATCTTGAACTACACATGAAATTATTTATTTAAAAAAGGAGAATTGAAAAGTAACCAAACAGAGATATCACAATAACGAATAAAAGGACAGAATTCAGGGGCCAGAGTTATATTATAGGGTAGGTTGCCTCCCTTGCTCAAGGACAACCAGAATTTGATCCCTAGCATCCTCTATGGTCCCCTGGGCCCACCAGGAGTGATCTTATGACAGCCAGGAGTCAACTCTGAGCACTTCTGGCTGTGGCCCAAAAGAAAATAAATAAAACAGAGGACAGAATCCAGAAACGAAGAAAAGAGAGACAAGCTCTCGTCAAGAAAGATTACCTCCACTAGCACCTAAAACTTCGGGATTTGGGGGCTGGAATGTTGCTGAATGTTTCCCTGAGCAGAAAAGGAGGGGAGAAGAGGAGGGCAGTGGCCTGCATAAGGCATCCCAATCTTCTGATTCTAACAACAGAGACAGTTTTCTCCATCTGTTACATTGCGGGTCAGCGTGAAAACGCGCTGGAGAGAATATAAGACCATCTGTAAAGGATTGAAACGCTGGCTCACTTCGGGACTCAGAACAGTAAAGGTAGCCTGAAAAGCACCCAGCCATAAGTGAAGGAAGTCTGTTTACCAATCTTACAAACTGCCTGAGAATCAGGAAGTTCTGAGGATGATCCCTTGGCTGGGAACACTGGTGTGACTAACGTGGCAACATCATACAACCTTTCTAATTTCAACACCCATGGGCACCGTCTGAAAACCCTGCACACAGCCTAAAGCCTAGAGGAAAGCCTTGCTGAAAATTCCACCCACTCCTGACATATAGTTTTATATCACCACCTGGAATCCACAGCTGCTAGAGCTCTCTGGCCTGAGCCCACAAGTATTAGGGATTACTACAGCACTCCACAGGATATACTCATATATCTGGTTTTATCTCGGGGGCAGCAGTCATGTGGACATGAGTTCATAATATTACCCACTCAACACACCATCACTGTGTGCCTTAACTGTGCCCACCCACTGCAGGGCTAAGCCAACACCCCCATATACCGTGACACAGCTAACTTCTGAGCAGTGCTGGGTGTGAATCCGGAGCCCTGAAACCCTCTCTCCTCCCCCCTTAAAAAAAAAGATTTATGAACTTATGAAGATGATGTAACTTTTTTTTTCAGAAGGGAGGATATAAAAACCAGTTCTATTTACAAAGTAGAATGAATTGTTTTACTTGTGTGTTGTTTTAATTGGCTTTAAAAGAAATTGCAAAAGTGTTTTGTTAATGCTTGGAGTAATTACATTATTGTTCAATAAGTATGTTGCCTCCTGGAATTTCAGCTTTGATGGAAAACATATTTTGTATTCTATTTGTTCATTTTAAAATGTCACCCAACTTTTTAACTCTACTTTTAAGCTAATGGTTTTAATCAAGCATTCTATTTTAGCTATAAAGAAAATTTCCTGATAATTAGAGTTAATACTGAACTTTATAATAAGTATATACTTTAAACAATCAATTATCATAACTCAGGGCATTACAAAATGCAATATAAGGCCCAGAACATCCTTTAGGACTTTAACACCTAGCATACCACATAAGACATAAAAATTAAGTGATTAAAATACAAACCAAAGATGTCTCTGCTTTAATGTGAATTTTTTAATCATTTATAATCTGATTATAATATAATAATTTTAATTATTTTTATTGGTTTTTGAGCTGCATCTAGCTACACTTTGGGGCTACTCCTGGTTCTGTGCTGGGGCATCATTTCCATGTGATGCCAGGATGAAACCCAGGCCTCCTACATGCAAAGGATGCTCTCCAGCACATAAAATTCTTCCTCACACATTAACTTTATTTTAATTACTTGGCTACTCCTCGGACTGGAGTGATAGTACAGTGGGTAGGGTGTTTGCTTTGCACACGGCTGACTCGGGTTTGATTCCTCCGTCTCTCTCGGAGAGATTGGCAAGCTACTGAGAATTTCCCGCCCGCACCACAGAGCCTGGCAAGCTACCCGTGGTGTATTCGATATGCCAAAAACAGTAACAAGTCTCACAATGGAGATGTTATTGGTGCCCATTCGAGCAAATAAATGAACAATGGGACGGCAGTGCTACAGTGATATTTGGCTACTTCATATTCACCTCATTCACCTCATTCCTCTTTCTCTTTTCCTAACTTGGCCCGAATAACTAATCTGGACAACACTCATACCTGATTTACTAAAATGTTCAGATTACTTGGATAAGGACCCATCCTAAAACTAAGACATGCTATATCTACATACCACACTGGTTAAATGTCACTTATGCAGGTAGATCGGATATTAACTAACTCTTTAAAATCGATGATGACTTTTTATGGGTTTTTAAGTCATATTAATCTTGTTCTATAAAAGAATTTGAGGTAGGTGAGTGAAATGTAGATAAAACAAGCAATAGTCTATACAGGTTGATTTCCATACTCAAAAACATAGAATATCACATCTGTAGTAATTGAATAATAGAAATATCTTAAAAATTTAAACAACCCGATTCAAATACTGCTTAACTCTCCAGATACAGGTAATTTATATATACAACAATCGAGCCCATTTATCACTATATTTAGTTCTCAATGCAAAGCATGTCAATGTGGGTTAATTATTCTGACTAAATAGATTAGCCAATCCAATTTAAAAGTTAATATATTTCCTCCAGTTAAACTGACATTGACTATAATATCCCCATTGATTAAATTAGGAAATTCTAAATTCAAACTCATTGTACCAAATTTTAATACAGACTAGTATTTTTTTTTATTTGACTCTATTTTTTTTTAATTTTAAAAGTAAAATTAAATGAAGTCATATAGCAAACTTGGGGCTAGTTTATCCACTCCAATATTCATTTCCTCTTCTGCAAAATCTGGTACCAATTATATTTAAGCAAGAAACATATTGAGCTAAAATTATATGATTTTCTAGTATTTCTTCCACGTGGGTTGGTCATTGGACACAGTTGTTTTCATTGAGGTATATATGGATGTTCATAGGAGGGTTTCCCCTGTTAAGGAAAGCTTTTGAAAGAAAAAAATCCTTTGGCCTCTACCGCTCTTCTTCATCCCTCCTGTCAAGGATGCCAGATCCATATTATGTTTTTTTTTTTTTTTGCTTTTTGGGTCACACCCGGCGATGCACAGGGGTTACTCCTGGCTCTGCACTCAGGAATTACTCCTGGTGGTGCTCAGGGAACCATATGGGATACTGGGAATCGAACCCGGGTCAGCCGCATGCAAGGCAAACGCCCTACTCGCTGTACTATAGCTCCAGCCCCAGCCAGATCCATATTGTGGCCCAAAGGATTCTGCCCAAAGAGACAGAAACATAGAAGTATTCTGGAATATTTATGAAGTCTTGGAGACCCAGCCAGCCCTGGATGCATATCTTTAGACCTCTTGTAAAATGAAAAATAATACATCTCTATTTTGTTCAATTTTCTGCCACTTACAGTCAAATTACATAGATTTTAAGTCCAAAATGGGCTGAAGTTGAGGTTCCGTGTTATAGCATATGTCTTGCATAAGTGAGGTTTTAATTTAATCCCTGACAATGCAAAAGCATAAAGAGAAGGTGTCTGAAAGGGGTATGCCCCAAATGGTAGCTATTAAATGTGAGATCTAATACATAGAAAATATTTTATAAAGGAATTAATTAATATAAAATTATCTGAAGGGATATAATAGCAGGAAATCATATATAGTAATATGATCAATGATAATTCATTTTTTTATTTGTAGGGGCCATGCCAAGAGATGCTCAGGGTACCATGTGGCACCAGGGATTGAACCCACGAGCTTATGTGTGCAAGGCATGTGCACTCCCATTTGAGCTTATTGTTATGTTTTATTGATGGTCTGCTATATGTCAGTATTATACTATGTATTAGGTGTATGTATATATATCTGAATTTTTACGTATGGAAATCTCATGTTGGGGTGGGGGGGAGGAGACCGTTATTAGCCCTGATTTGCAAGTGAGAATAATGAAGCTTAGAAAAGTTAAATAAATTGCTTCAGGTTAATATAACCAATTGATAGTGAGGGCTGGAATCTTTTTTTCTTAAGTAGAAATTTATAATCTTATGATTTTAGAGGTAAAAAGTTCAGTTCGAGATAAAGGCAGTGTGGTTGTTAGGGAGCCACCCTTCTTAGGCTAACCTGTTTGATCCCAGCACTACATGGTCACCCAGTACTGCTGGATGATCTGGCTAGGCCCTGGCATTGCAAAGCCCAAGAAGCACTGTATCAAAGTAGGTCAAAAATTTCCAGAAGGTGCCCCCAGGATACCTGAGCACCCACTACTCACAAAGCTCAACTTCAGGGACAAGTAAGTAACTTAGCAGTAGAACACTTGCCCTTGATATGACCTTTAGGTTCGGTCTTCTGCGCCAGGGGAGGAAAGGTTAAGTTCAAGATGTTGGCAAACTCTGTTTCTCCTGTGGCCTGTTTTGCACACAGCTGTCTTCTCTACTTGCCCACACATAGTCTGCTTGGGGGCCCTCATCTTCGTCACTGATATAAATATTCATCATATTTGTTAAGGTTCAACCCAAAAACTTATTTAACCTAATCACTTCTTTAAAGACTTTATCACCAAATTTTGTTACATTTGGAAGTACTGACTGAAGACTACAGCTTGGCCCAGATTTTTCACCCCATGATGTGCCTGTCTTTACTCTCCCCTGCCTTCCTCTAGTAGACTATGCCCAAATGTGAAAGATCAAGGTATGAGTTTCAATTAGTCTAGAAATAAATGAACAAGGAGTTGAAGCAGGGGCTGTGAGATAGTACGACAGGTAAGGTGTTCATCTTGAATACTACTGACCCACGTTTGAGCTCTAGTACCCCATATAACCTCCCATTAGCACCGCCAAAAGTGATCCTTGAGCTTAGAGCCAGGAGTAAGCCTTGAGCACTGCTGGCTATGGCTCAAAACTGAAAATAAAGAAATAAAATAGAATGGAAACAAACTGAGCATTTCTCAAGGAGGTTAATAGAGATAAATGGTTCAGAAATTAACAAGTTTTCAAAAAATTATGTTTTAAATATATTTTCTTCATTTTTAAAAAATTAAGAACTGTGATTTACAAAGTTATTGATAGTTGAGTTTTAGGCATATATTTCAGCACAATTCCGACACCAGTGTCATTTTCCCTTCACCAGTGTTCCCATATTCTCTCCCCACTCCAATACTCATCCCATCCCCACCTGTCAACTAGATCAGCACATTACAAAGTTTTATTGGCTGCAGCTTAAATCTTATGTTTTCAGTTTTGTTGAGTCTGTGTTTTGGATGTACCGCTATACCACTCACCCCGTGCCTGGCCCCCGCACCTGGCCCTCTTCACTGGGACCCTTCGGAGCCGGACGGGTTGAGTTTCCCTCCCTGCCCCGAGCAGAGCCCCGGCAGCCGAAGACCTCCGGAACCCAGCCACAGCCGTGCTCAAGGCCACTCTCCACATACTTGGATGAGCCTCATGCATGAAAGAACCAGCAGAGAAACCCAGGTGTGCAGGACCCGGAGCTGAGATCTCCATGCCTGCTCGTATTGGGACTGTGCCTCCTCCACCCAGACACCCCCATTCTCCAGTAGCTAGGCAATCACACCCAGAAACTGCCCCCGGCATCATGTAATTCCACCAATGGTCAAGATCCAGAGACTATAAAACAAAGCTCCTCTCAGTGTATGTATTGCAAGCCATAATGCCCAAAAGTAGAGAGAGAGAGTACAGGGAATATTATCTGCCATGGAGGCAGGGGGAGGGTGGGAAAGGAGGAGTATACCAGGGATATTGGTGGTGGGGAATGTGCACTTGATGGAGGGATGGGTGTTTGATCATTGTGTGTAACCCAAACATGAAACCTTGTAAATCTCTCACAGTGATTCAATAAAATTAAAAAAAAAAAAACAACGCTCCCGACCCCTTATAGACTAGTTCTCCCTCTTGGAGAACCTGGCAAGGTACCAAGAGCATCCTGCCCACATGGAGGAGCCTGGCAAGCTCTCCATGTTGTATTCGATATGCCAAATACAGTAACAATGATGGGTCTCATTCACCTTACCCTGAAAGAGCCTCCAATGTGGCACTTCTGCAAAGAATGAGTAAAGAGAGGCTGCTAAAATCTCAGGGCTAGGACGAATGGAGACGTTACTGTCGCCCACTCGAACAAATTGATTATCAATGGGATGACAGTGATACAATGATACCACTCACCCATATCAACAGTATAGCTGAAGTTCTGATGCCTGTTCACCCACTACTTCCAGTTCTGTTCTTCTCCCCCTTGATTTCTTTCCTTCTGTGTCCTTCTCTCTAAATCCAGGGGTCAAGGGTAATCTAGGCATCCTCTTTTTACTACATTTGCTCATCCAATATTCTATTTCACAGATAAGTGAGATAATCTGTTTGTCTTTCTTCTTCTGGCTTATTTCATTCAACATGATACCTTCCAGTTCCAACCACATTGCTGCACATTACATGATTTCACTGTTCCTTGCAGCTGCATAGTATTCCATTGTGTATATACACCACATCTTAATAATCCATCTATCTTAGACACCCAGGTTGATTTTTTAGCTTAGCTATTATACTGAGTGCAGCAATTATGTGCATATATCCTTTTGAGAGAGTGTTTTTATGACTTTGGGGTAGATACCCAAAAGTGGTATTGCTGGGTCATATGTCAGTTCAATTCTAAGTTTACTGAGAAATCTCCATACTCTTTTCCATGGGGGTTGTACCAGGCTATACCCCACCAGCAGTGTGTGAGAGTTCCTTTATCACCACATTCCTGCCAACACAGATTGTTCCCAGTATTTTTTCTATGTGCTGTTGTCAGTGACATGCAATGATATCTCATTGTCTTCTTGATTTGGATTTCTCTGATGATAAGTGATGCTGAGCATTTTTTTTCATGTACCTACTGGCCATCTACCTGTCTTCCTCTGAGAAGCATCTATTTATTTTCTCTCCCAAATTTTTGATATGACTCAGAAATCAGCAACGTTCTAAGAGAATACCACACCATGATGTGTAGAGAAAGTAGCAACACAGCAGTAAGTTATGATGAACAGTTTTATCTTTTAGTTTCTAGAAAAGCAACATATGAGTAACAGAATCCAGAGGCACACCTAAAAGGGAAGTGGGAAGAGCTATAAAGCTCACTAGACTAGACAAAGCTATAGATTTCCCTTCCGCACCTCCTGATTGAGAAGGGAAATTTCCCGTATTGGATACTGATGCATATTTGTTCATTAAAGTGTGGTGGGGCTAGGAGACAATGTCTCTCACACCTCCAGCAGAAAATGAGAGTAATTTACAAAGGACCAGGGCTGTGCTTTTAATTCCGCACTTCCCACCAGCTGTGCTATGAGTTCTGACCAATCAAGGTGGAGCCCAGGGTACTCTGAGGCAGCCTATCCTGAGATCAGAGGCTCCTTGAATGACTTTTGCTCAAGAACTCAAATTCTTTGCTACGGTCCTACTCAGCCATTAGGGAAAATGAAGTCATGAAATTTGCTTATACATGGATGGACATGGAGATATCATGCTGGATGAAATAAGTCAGAGAGAGGAGGACAGACATACAATGATCACACTCATTTGCAGGATATAAAAAAACCATAGTATGAGAATAATATCCAAAGACAGTAGAAACAGGACCAGGAGGATTGGTATGAGGTAGGAGGTAGCAGTTAGGACAGAGAAGTTACCACTATGTCAGTGATCGCTGGAAATGATCACTCTGGATAAGAACTGAGTGCTGAAAGGAGGTAAGGTGATATACATGATAACCTTTCAGTAAAAGTATTGCAAACTACAGTACCTAATAATGAAAAAAATAGGTGGGGTAGAGAAAAAGAAAGAGAAGAAAAATGTCTGCCATAGAGGCAGGCTGAGGGGACATTGGAAATGTACACTGGTGAAGAGATGGGTGTTAGAACAATGTAAGACTGAAACTCAATCATGAACAATTTTGCAACTGCGTATTTCATGGTGGACTGGAGCGATAGCACAGTGGGTAGGGTGTTTGCCTTGTGCACAGCCGACCTGGGTTCGATTCCTCCACCCCTCTCAGAAAGCCCGGCAAGCTACCGAGAGTATCTCACCTGCAGGGCAGAGCCTGGCAAGCTACCCGTGGCGTATTCTATATGCCAAAAACAGTAACAACAAGTCTCACAATGGAGATGTTTACTGGTGCCCGCTTGAGCAAATCGATGAGCAAGGGGATGACAGTGATACAGTGAGTGATACGGTATTTCATGGTGCTTCATTAAAACAATGAGGAAAAAAAAAATCTCAAATAAAACACAGGTGCTCTAAGCAACTGAGTTATCTTCCAGACCTCTGCAGAAACTTCTTGCCATAGAAAATAAGAAGAATTAAATTTCTACATTACAAGCAAAACTTATATAGGATATATGTAAATGTTCACATAAGATATATGTAACTAAAGTTTCATAACTAAAGTTTTATGAAACAAACTTAACTTTGCAACTTAAAGGAACCCTGATATGCTGTTCTGTTCTTTTCTATCTAGTCTAGCCTATAAATTTCTCTTCCACAGACACAGATTCCTGCAAGCCACAAAATTGATCTTAAAACTCACTACTAGATCATAACTGACAATTTGAAAAATTCTGATCTAGAAGATACAGTTCATTCCTCATCTTGACTTCTAGGCCTTTTTCTGACTCTAATCCCAGACAACCTACTCTTTTTCTTCCTTTATCTCACTGGTTAACACTTGTCCCACACCTACTTCATTGGTCCAATGTGGGAAATAAAACAGCGAAGAGAGCTTCAGTGCTGATTGGAGAAGGGGCAACAGTATTTTGAGGAACAAAAAATAGTATAGTCTTCCCATGGCGAAGAGAAGAGCCATCAGTCAATGGTCAGCAGAACACAGGGAGTTTAGCCCACTCATGGGGATAGTAGTGGGGACTGCCCAGAGAAAGAGAACACCAAATAGATGCTTAACAGACAGGAAGGCACGAATGATGAAAAGGAGTGGGAAGTAATGAGCCAGCAGGGAGACAGCTTGTTTCTAGGCCCAGAGGCAAAAAGGGCAGGACCTTCCTGAAGAGTGTCACCAGTGTGGGGGTGTCAGAGAAGGTGCATCTGGAGAAGAGTGCTAGTGCCACATGGAGGTGGTTGAATGACAATTGTTCTTTCAGGCCAGGCTTTTCAGACATTTCCTGGGGGTCCCAGGGCTTCTGAGGGCCAGAAGTGGGTGGGGGGGCTCCTTACCTGATTCCAAGGGAAGAGCAGTGGTACCAAATCAGCATTTTCCGTGGTGCCTCTTGAGGAAGTGTAAGAATGGGAGAGACGCAAAAGGAGAGAACAAAAAGGAATGCCCTGCCCCAGAGGCAGGGTAGGGTGATGGGGGATGGGGTGGGGGTGGTGCTCGGGATGCTGGGAACATTGGTGGAGGAGAATGGGCACTAGTGGAGGGATGAGTAAACGATCACTGTATGACTGAAATGCAAACACGGAAGTTCATAAGTTTGTAACTGTCCCTCACGGTAATTCACTAATAAAAAATTTTAAAAAAAATAAAAGAGGTGCTGGAGCAATAGCATAGCGGATAGGGTACTTGCCTTGCACACAGCCGACCCGGGTTCAATTCCCAGCATCCCATATGGTCCCTCGAGCACTGCCAGGAGTAATTCCTGAGTGCATGAGCCAGGAGTAACCCCTGTGCATCGCCGGGTGTGACCCAAAAAGCAAAATAATAATAATAATAATAATAATAATAATAATAATAATAATAATAATGGGAGAGATGGGGTCAAGCTAACAGGTTCCCTCAATTCAGGGAGTGACAGTAAGAGACCCAGGGGAGAGAACGGGGAGAATTTAGGCTCAACAAAATAGCAAAAAACAAAACAAAACAAAAAAACCCAAAAAACAAAACTAAACAAACAATCTTTAAAAATGCTTACTCTATGGCCCAGAGAAATAGTGCAGTGGAAAGGGTGCTTGCCTTGCATGTGGCCAACTTGGGTTCAGTTTTCAGTCGCCGGTGTGGTTCCCTGAGCCTCCCAGGAGTGATCCTTGAGCATAAGAACCAAAAGTAAGCCCTGAGCACCATCAGGTGTGGTCCCAAACCTAAAAGTAATAAATAAATGTTTACTGTAATAAAACAAACACTCCACCCTGAAATGACACAAAAGTTTCTTACATGCATGTGACTAAGTGAAAAAGCTAATCTTAAAAGTGTGTACTTTATGATTTCAACTATATTACGTCTGTAACAGGCAAAGTGACGGAGAACCCCAAGGATGGGTAGCTGCCGGGGCTGCAGGAGGGAGAGGTGGATGGGTGGAACTCAGAAGATTTTCATGGTCGTGAAACTGCTGTGCATGTGATTGTAATCATAGCTGACTGTAATCATGTCAGTACACATTTGGCAAACTCACAGAATGCATTACACCAAGAATAAACCCTAATGTCTATACCGGCTTCAGATGATAATGACATGTCAGTATGGTTTGACTGGCACCAAGAATGGACCCTAA
Organism: Sorex araneus; assembly: GCF_027595985.1. Lineage (NCBI taxonomy): Eukaryota > Metazoa > Chordata > Mammalia > Eulipotyphla > Soricidae > Sorex > Sorex araneus. Next base: position 132,479,633 of record NC_073305.1, on the reverse strand, counting down.
TACCAATACTGGGCTTCAGGAGATAAGGACATGTCAGCACGGTTTGATTGACTGTAACTATTGCACATAGTCTAGGATGTGATACTGGAAGTGGTTGTATGTATGGAGGCAGGGAATATACAAGCATCTGTTCTTTCTACTCAGTTTTACAGTGAACCTAAAATGCTCCAGGGCTGGAGAGGTAATACAAGAGGTAAAGCACTTGTGTGGCATGGTGTTGGGCCACTACAACCCTGCTTCAAATCCCAGGCACCATATCTATCAATTCCCAGCTTCCCTGAGCATTGCCAGGGGGCCCTAGTGAGCACAGAACAAGGCACAGCTCTTGAGCACCGCCAATTGTGACGTCCACATCCCCAAACTAAAATACTCCCCATCCCAAATACTGTCACTGTCACTGTCATCCCGTTGCTCATCGATTTGTTCGAGCGGGCACCAGTAACGTCTCTCATTGAGAGACTTATTGTTACTGTTTTTGGCATATCCAATACACACGGGTAGCTTGCCAGGCTCTGCCGCGCGGGCTCGATACTCTTGGTAGCTTGCCAGGCTCTCCGAGAGGGGCGGAGGAATCGAACTTGGGTCAGCCGCGTGAAAGGCAAACACCCAACTGCTGTGCTATCGCTCCAGCCCCCATCCCAAATAAAGTTCAGTAATTAAAAACAAATGTGCAAATACATAGTCCTCCTATTTTAGGCTTAGTATTTAGTCATGCAAAGACATGAGTAAAATTTACATTTCTCACAAATAGTGCTTGAAGCACTGGTTTTGACACACACACAACCTATAGTCTATACATAAGACCCACTAGCCACTCATTTCATTCTGCTTCTCAGTGTTCTAAATTCTGAAATGCTATGTTGCCCCCTAGAATGTGAGCAACTAGCGGGCAGGATAGAGATGGCCTGTGTCTTCCTTACACCTCTGGGGAGTGAGTCCTTTTTGCAGAAGGATCAGTGGGAGCAGAGGCATGGGCTGTGAAGCAGAGGAGGTTAGAGACAAGCCAAAAAACTGGATTAGGGTTTGAGCAAGACATATGGATCTGCTTTACAGATAGTGAGGAACTGTGTTTTTAGGGAGCTGGCAGGGTAGATTAGAATTGTGTCCTAGACATATATTTGAGGTATAGAAAATCTTTTTTTAAAAAAAAAAAAGTTGAAGTACTTTTGTTGTGAGAACAAGCAGGATTTCACAAGGTGTTCTGAGATAAACCAGTGGTTTCCATTGGGAAACACAGTACCTGGAGGGAGCTGTTGACTGGCCCCACTGGCTAGGGAGTCAGAGGGGCCCTTTTATTTAATTATATTGATTTAATTTTTATTGAGGCACCATGATTTACAGTACTGCCAATGATAGCCTCACACATGCAATGTCCAACACCACACCCTGTCCTCAGATTGTCAGCTTCCCTCCACCAATGTCCCATAGTCCTCCCTGCCTGGCCCCTGCTAATGCCTTGGGCAAGTTCAGTTCTGTATAACCGCCTTTGGCCCTTTGTTATTTCCTGACTACGTTTTTCTATAACCCACATAAGAGAGCGATCATTCTTCATTTGCTTCTCTTACTGACTAACTTCACGCAGCATGATATGCCAAGTTCCATCCACCTAGACGCAAATTATATGATTTCATCGTTTCTGACAGCTGAGTAGTATCCCATTGTGTATATGTACAGCACAATTTCAGTACCCTGTCATCTGTTTTTGGACATGTGGGTTACTTTCAGATCTTGGTTGTGATGAGTGAACACAGGAGAAGAACTGTCTTTTTTGAAATAGTGTTTTGGGTTCACTAAATAGTGGTTTGGGGCCCTGGGGGTAGATGTCAAGAAACGAGGCTGTAGGGTGATAGCAAAGATCAATGCTTAGTTTTTGAGAAGTGTCCATCCATACTGTCTTCTACAGAGGCTGTCTTCTACAGAGGACATTCCCACCAACAGGAGATGAGGGTTTCTTTTACCTGACATCCTCTCCAGGATTGGCTGTGAAGTTCTTTTCTAATGTGTGTCAGTCTCACTAGTCTGAAGTGATATCTTAGCGTTTTCACTTGCGTTTTCTTGATGGAAGTGAGGAAGAGCATTTTTCATATACCCATTGGTCACCTTTAAGGAAAGTTTTGCTTTTCTCTTCACAGTTTTTGATGGTGTTTTGTTGTTGTTGCAGCAGGTTTTATAAGGGATTTATGTATGTCAAATATTAAGCCTTTAATATGAGTGATAAGCAAACATTTGCTTCAGGTCTGTGGGGTGGTTTTCTTTTTAATATTATTATTCTAGGGCTGGAGCAATAGCACAGTGGTTAGGGCATTTGCCTTGCACGCGGCGGACCCAGGTTTGATTCCTCTGTCCCTCTCAAAGAGCCCGGCAAACTACCGAGAGTATCTCGCCTGCATGGCAGAGCCTGGCAAGCTACCCGTGGTGTATTCAAATGTGCCAAAAACAGTAACAAGTCTCACAACGGAGACATTACTGGTGCCCGTTCGAGCAAATCGATGGTGACAGTGATTATTATTCTAGACCTTCCTTTTGAAGTGCAGACTTCTTAATAAATGAGATTACATTAAAATAAGGGGCCCAAGCATTTACATTTGGTCAAGGGTGACACCTGGTGGAAATAATGGTTATTGCCAAAAGTTTCTTTACCAGTTTAACCATCAGGCCACCCAGAGTTTTCTGTAAGAGTTCTCCTTAGAGTATTGAGAGTAGGGTACAGTGAGAAGGCATTTGCCGCTTTACATAAGACTGACCTGGGTTTGATCCCCTAGCGTTGTTAAGACTAGTTCAGGAGCAACCCCTGAGTATAGCTGGGTGTGCCCCCCACCCCAAACCCATGCCCCTACACACACCCCAAAAGAAGACTGCTTAAATGTTACATTTCCTAAGCTCTGGTTTTGAGGCCACACCCACCGGTGCTGGTATGAGGACAGAAGAACTCCATCAGCTTTGTACTGGATGTGGGGATGTGTCACCCCTTGGGGCTCTGAAAAACTTGAGGTGCCTGGTCTCCAACCCAGCCTCCTGCATGAAAGCACGATTCAGTCTGCTAGCATCGCTCTCCAGCCCTGTTTCTAGTTTAACTTTTATCTCTTATCTTATTCTCTCTCTCTCTCTCTCTCTCTCTCTCTCTCTCTCTCTCTCTCTCTCTCTCTCTCTCTCTCTCTTTCTCTCTCTCTCTCTTTTTATTTTGGGCCACACCGGGCTTTACTCAGGGTTTGCTCCTGTCTTGGCACTAAGGGATCAGTCCTTTTGGGGCTCGGAAGGCGATACGGGGTGCGAGGAGTCAAACCCGGTCAACAATGTGCAAGGTAAGCATCCTGACCACTGTGCCATCATCCCAGCCTTATTTTGTTTTTTACATATTATGTTTTATTGACATGCTGAAGCTTAAAATATTGTTGATGAATAGTTTTACGCATACATCATTCCAACAACACACCCTCCCCCAGCATTCCTGCTTCACTACACCAATGTCTGCCCCTGTTTTAAATAAAAAAATTTTTTTATGGAAAAAATTCCTATGGAAGCAGTTAAATCAAGAACTTTTGATTTGATTAAAATTAAGGAACTTTTAATTCAAGATTTTTTTATAATAATATTTCACTGTGTCACTGTCACTGTCATCCTGTTGCTCATCGATTTGCTCGAGCGGGCACCAGTAACGTCTCCATTATGAGACTGGTTGTTACTGTTTTTGACATATCAAATATGCCACGGGTAGTTTGTCAGGCTCTGCTGTGTGGGTGAGATACTCTCGGTAGCTTGCCAGACTCTTCGAGAGGATTGGAGGAATCAAACTTGGGTTGGCTGCATGCAAGGTAAACGTCCTACCCACTGTGCTCTCGCTCCAGCCTTATTTATAGAATCAAAAATTATATATAAAGTTTGACTTATGAATGTATATATGTATCTATTTCCAAATATTTATTTCTATAGGATATGTGATACATTGATTTAATTCACTAATACAAGTAGAGAGATGTTAGTATACATATAATATTGGACAAGTATTCCAGTTTTACCTGGGGAATTCCAGTTTATAGTCTTTCAGAAATAGGAATTCATCACTACTTCCTAGGAGTTTCTGTTCTCACATCCTTGGAGCAGCATCTTTGAGTAAATATGAAATCATCATCATCATCATTATCCCGTTGACCATTGATTTTCTCGAGCGATCTCAGTAATGTCTCCATTCGTCCTAGCCCTGAGATTTTAGAAGCCTCACTTTACTCGTCCTTCCCAATGATGCCATATTGGAGGCTCTTTCAGGGTCAGGGGAATGAGACCCAGCATTGTTGCTGTTTTGGGCATATGAATACACCATGGGGAGTTTGCGAGGCTCTCCCATGTGGGCAGGAAACTCTTGGTAGCTTGCTGGGTTCTTCCAGAAGGAGAAGTTGGCTATAAGATGTTGTGTGGCCACAAAGTGGCCATGTGATTCTTGGAGCTTGGTTTTAAGTCTCTGGATGTTTGCTGTTGGCTGTTGGTGGGATTACATGGCGCCAAGGGCAGTCCCTGGGTGTGACCGCCTAGCTACTGGAAAATGGGAAATCTGGCCGGAAGAAGCCCAGTCCTAATCGGAGCAGGCTTGGAGGTCTTAGCTCCGGGTCCCACACACCTGGATTCCTCTGCTGGTACCTTCATGCGTGAGGCTCATCCGAACGTGTGGAGAGGGGCCTTCCTTGAGCATGGCTGTGGCTAGGCTCCAGAGGTCTGCTGGGGGTGGGGTGGGAAGCTGGAGCCCACCCTTTCTGAGGGGCCCCAGTGAAGACAGCCAGGTGTGCGGGCAAGAGACTGTGTCCTTCAGACGAGCCCCAAGCATGAAGGTACTGGCAGAGGAACCCAGGTGTGTGGGACCCGGGGCTGAGACCTCCAAGCCTGCTTGGTTAGGGACTGGGCCTCTTCCGCACAGATTTCCCATTTTCCAGTAGCTAGGCAGTCACACCCAGGGACTGCCCCCGGCGCCGTATAATCCCACCAAATATGAAATAAAGAAAAGAAATATGATTGTGTTCTGGGAATATTCTGCACCCTGTGCAGTCTGATGGAGGAAGCCATGACACTTTCTCCAAGCAGATGACAACCCTGGCACCAAGGCATAGTGCAGCAGTGACTGCAAGTGGCAATGGGACCCACTCTGGGAGCACTGATGTGTCTCCATCACCTGCAACTTAACTTGATGATCATTTTGAAATTGATGAAGTAACAAAGTGACTATTTCTTAAAACTGAAAGTTTTGAGGGAAAATCCCTCTGTGTACAGAAAGTGGTGGGACTCTTGAAAGAAAGCTCATGCTTAGCTTAACTTATTTCAACATTTATTGAATGCCTAGCATTGTGTTGGATTTGGACGTTTTTTATTTTATTTATTTATTTATTTATTTTGCTTTTTGGGTCACACCTGGCGATGCACAGGGGTTACTCCTGGCTCTGCACTCAGGAATTACCCCTGGCGGTGCTCAGGGGACCATATGGGATGCTGGGATTTGAACCCGGGTTGGCCGCGTGCAAGGCAAACGCCCTACCCGCTGTGCTATCGCTCCAGCCCCGGATTCGGACGTTTTTTAAAAAAATGATTGAGGTAACTAAAGAGCATGTAGCCTGGATTGGGTGAAGCTTTTCCTTTATTTTGTTTTTATTATGTTAGGGGGGGCACACCAGCAGTGCTCAAGGGCTTACTCCTGGTTCCGTGCTCAGGGATCATTCCTGGCAATGCTCAGGGGACCATAAGGGATGCTGGGGATTGAGCTGCCTTACCCACTGTAGTATCACTCAGCCCCTGGTGAAGCTTTTCAAGCCTTGAAGTGTGTCTTGGGGAATGAGCCAAGTTGGAACTAGAAGGGTGTACCAATTGGTCTGTAGGGAGCATAGTATTTTATAGGACAGGGACACTGGGAACGATGGTATAAATGAAATAGAAGTATGTGCAGACACCTCCTACAGGAGGAGGAAGACGTGGCAGAAGAAGAGGAGGAAAAGGAAGAAGGGGGGAAGAGGAGAGGGAGGAGTATGGGGAAGAAGAAGGAGGAAAAAGGTAAGGAGAAGGAGGAGAAGGGGGAGGAGGAGAAGGAAGAGGGGGAGAAGAAGGAGGGGGAAGGGGAGAAAGAGGAGGAAGGAGGAGGAAGGAAAAAGGAGGAGGAAGGAGGAGGAGGAAGAAGAGAGAAGGAAGGAGGAGGACGAAGAGGAGGAGGAAGGGGAGGAGGAGGAGAAAGAAGGGAAAAAAGGAGGAGGAGGAGGAGAAAAAAAAGGAGGAGAAGAAGAAAAAGGAGGAAGAGGAGGAGGAGGAAGAGAAGGAGAAGGAGAAGGGGAAAGAAGGAGAAGGGGAAAGAAGGAGAAGGGGAAAGAAGAAGAAACTATTGGCCTTTGAAGTACAAGTCAGGGAATAAAATGAGGCTAGAAGAAATGAAGGAAGGACCCATTGTAGAGCTGCTTTGAGGATCATGGTGTTTCTACAAAACTGGTTAGCTCTCCTGAGAGTGGGTCTTTAACTTCTAGTTCATAAAATTAACATACACAACTCCCAACACTTAGAATGGTAAAGTTTCTTTGTTATGCAGTTTCAGTAGGTAGTTCTAGGTCCCTTCACAATGTCCAGGCCTCTTTCTTTTTGCTTCACTATCTGATCATCAACAAATGTCTTCCTTTATTGCAAAAACAAACAACAACAACAACAAAACAAACAAACACAAAACCCTTATAAATCATCTCATATTTGTGATTTCATTCGTTGGCTGGCAAGAAAAATTTGATTTTTCACGATAAACTGATTGTGAAATGAGAGTGAGTAAGTTCATGAAAATTGATCTAGCCTGGAAACAACAATGCTAAGAGATTGACAATGATTCTTTGGGAGGAGGGGCGCGGAAAGCAGATGTTGGTTTTATTTTTCTCATCCCACCAGTCAGGAAGCTCCATAACAAGGGTACATAGGAGTTCAGCAATTTTATGGTGGTCATAGTGGATAACTTTTTTTTAAGGCCTCCCAAATGACTCTTAGGGTGTTAAGAGGTGGCAGTGCTGCTCAGGCTTGTGGTGCCAGAGATTACTTGGGCCAATCTGGCTAGACTTGGGGACCTCCAGGACCACACCCAGCCAAGTTCAATCCACAAACCTAGCACGCACTCTAATTTTTGTATGATTGCCCAGTCTTGCAAATTTATTTCTGAAATGGTATTTTTTTAAAGTACACTTACCTCAATTAAAAAAAATAAGTTACTTTCAATAGAAAATTTCAGAAGATGCAGCACCACTTAGTAAGGGTGCTACTAACTGGGCCATCATCCAGAAAAAAGAGACAGAATGTGAAGAACAGTGGAAAGGACTGACAAAGTTTATCCCCAAATGGGTTATGGGGCCCAAGAGTGAGGCAGATTAGGCAAAAGCAGCAGTGGCAGGTGTCTGTGTATGCCCATAATTCCCAGGTTCTTCAAGAGTGAAAATACTGAATAATAAAGATGCTCAGACTCAGAGTTGTAAAGTAGAAAAGTTTATTGGAAAGTAGAAAAGAAAATAAAAGAAAAAGGAACTCCCAAGTGGGGGAGAAACTTAGCATAGGACTAAATTAAGGTAAGGGAGTTTGGTGAAGGCCGTTTTAAGAGCTTTTGGCATCCCTTATTAGGTGGCAAGTGTTAACAAATGGTGCCAGAAAATTACAGTGATGTCTAGCTGGTCTAAATCTTTCTGGGCATTTTCGCCCCTTATCTTAGTCTCCTGGTCAACCCAGAGACAGGGCAGAGTTTTAAGTTCCCGGGGAAGCCCTGGGAATGCTGACAAGGCCTTGGGGGTGGAATGTGTGTCAGGTTGATGGGGGAGAGAGGAAACTGTGGCTATCTCTTTCACTGGCAAGGGGAAACTGAGGCTTCCTCCTTCAAGAGCTAACTTCACATACTGAAGTGTTGTTTAGAAAAATGGAGATTGATATTTCCATTGTAGGTGGCTAAGTGTGAAATATACTCTGAAACACATTTAAAAATTATTCATGAGATGTTCACTACTTACCAAGAGACAAGAGTTGATACAAAACAGGTTCACTCAGGGGCTAGCAACCTGAGAAGATGATGAACTCATGTCCCCAACGAATCATCGTGTCTGCACGGTCCAAGATGCAGTTTTATAGGAAAAGAGAAAGAACAGGGAAACACATGTTTAGAACAGGTGGGCTGTCTGAATTCTGAGGCATCTCTGTTCCGGGTGCCATTTGTTTGAGTCACCCACCGTTTAGAAGTTGATGTGGTGGGAGGGACCTCCCCCCATCCCTGATGGGGGAAGGAATAGATTCACAGGATGTTATCCAGGGTCAGTTCATTCAAATCAATCAGGATTATTATAGATAAATTGTGAAGGGTTGGGGGAAGTAGTATTGTTCAACAAATACACATAGGTGTGGTTGAACATTAATATAAACATAAACAGATGTAAAGCCCCCTTTCAGGGGAAACTCTTCTAGGTGATACACCCAAGGATCTGAATTCCATCCAGGGGCTTCAGCACTCTAATTCCTTCTAGAAGATCTGCCCAGCAGCAGAATCTGATCTAGGGGCATATTGCTTTCTCTTTTCTTTAAAAAAAATTTTTTTTAAATTGAATCACCATGAGATAGTTACAAGCTTTCATGCTTGGGTTACATTCTCAAAATGATCAAACACCCATCCTTCCACCGGTGCACATTCCCACCACCGATATCCCGGGTATACCTCCCCTTTCCCACCCTCCCCCTGCCTCCATGGCAGACAATATTCCCCATACTCTCTCTCTACTTTTGGGCTCTTTTCCTCTGCTGATCAAGCACTCTTAGCACCAGATCTCTCAGCACTGCATTTTACTCGTTGATTATTAATGTCACCGCAGAAAGGTATAGACACACGCTAGTGAACAGAGCAGAGAATTTCAGTATCCATAGATTTGTTTTCCTCCATTAGGTGTGACTAATACTAATGCCTGTCTTTGCACTGACAATGTTGAGAAAACAGAAATGAGTAAAGAGAGAACAGATGGGAGAAAAATCATCGACAACACCACAAAAACCAGACTTCTGTCAATATTAATAGCGTGAGCCAGGGACTCTCCATGGCAGTCTATGTCGCGAGTTGGGCTTGCGGGAGGACTGCAGGTTTAGGATGGAGCCTTTATGCCAAGGACGAGCGTAAAAAAGGGCAAGAGTCCTACATCTGGGCCGCACGTGGTGGACGCAGCAGCCACAACTGAGCGGGATTTCATTCCCATTGGCTCCCTCGCGCTGCTGCGCGATTCCAAGCACTCACGTCGTTTTAAAAGTTCTTGCACAGGAGGCGGGGGTGTGTTTGTGGGGGGGGCAGACGCTCTTCCACTTTGTTCTGCAAAACCCACCACAGAGCTTGCTACGTTTCAAACGCTAGCGAAGCAAGTATCGGGATTCAAAAGAAAAGAAAAACCAAACAACATGGCCTTTGGCAAAGGACCCCAAGTCCTGAACGTGCCAGATGGTGGGGGCGAAGGGAGGGAGGGGGGAGGGACGGCTGACCCCCACCGGCGCGCCGCCGCTCAGTCTGCGCATGCTCCGTCGGGGCTCCGGCCTCCTAGCGGGGCTGGGCCGACCGCGGAGGGGCGGAGGGCGGGCCACGTGGGGGCACCGTGACGTCATCTCCGGGCGCCGAGGGTGACTGGGACGCGCGGGGGGCTGCCCGGGTTCCGGGGCGCTGGCTGCCGGCGGCCGCGGGACGCTGGAGAGCGCGGGGCGGAAGTGGCCGCTGCCGGGCTCGGCCCCGACTTCCGCGCTGGTGTGTTGTGCGGCTGCGCGGGCTCCGGGGCTGTCCGAGTCGCGGCGGCACCTCTGCGGGTCGGGTTCCCTGCGCCGCCGCCCAGCCCTAGCCCGGGACTCCACAGCGTCTTCTCCGGACTGCGGGGAGCCGGCGCTTCTGGTAGGGTGCGCGCGCGTGTGTCCGCGGGGTGTGTGCGTGTGTGTGTGTGTGTACGCCTGCAGGAGGAGGAGGAGGAGGAGGAGGAGGAGGAAGGCTGGGAGGTGTGGCGGTCGGGAGAGCCTGAGTGGTCGGCGAGAGGTGCCTTTTGGTGGGCAGCGGTGCTGGGCGAAGGGGGCTTGTCCCGCCGGGGTCCAGAGGATGCCCCCCTGGAGACGCCCTCGCAGCGTGTGCCGTGTCCCCAGGACGGTGTGTGTGTCTGTCTGTCTGGTCTGTCTGCCTGTCTGCTTGCCCTTCCCGAGAGGGGGCAAGCCCGGGCGGGGTCCCGGCTGGACCTACCTGCACCGTCGCTGCCCACGGGTCTCCTCCCCGGCCGCATTCTCTGTTCGCAGGGGAGGCCAGTTCGATTCTCTCGGAATTCGCAAGGTTGTTGTTCTTGTTATTATTGTTGTTATTATTATTATATATTTTCCCCTGCGGACACCGGCATCCTTTCCGCCGCGGCGTTCAGAGTCTCGTTTCAATCATACCAAAGTCGTTTTGCGATTGCCAAGCACTTTTTTTTTTCCACCTTGCCGCGAATTGCTGGGAGGGTTTTCAGGGGGAAAAATAGTAACAACAACAAAAAACAACAACGCTCTGCTCTGGAGGACCCAGGGTTGGGAAAATGCGATGGGTTTCTAGATTTTTCTGCAGGGTTGAGGAAGGGAGAGAATCCAGCTTTTCAGCCAGGATGGGAACCCAGGGACCAGCACGCAACTTCCCAAAGGCCGGGTGTTTGGATGGACAGGAGCTGAACGCCTCTTGAGTTGGAAGGGCGGGTGGGGGAATTTGAATGGGAAAGAAATGCTCTTGGCCCAGGCTAGTGGTTCCGGGGGAGTTTTACAATTTCACAGTCGATGGAAGCCCGGGCTTTGAAGTTCAGTGTGGTGCAGAGGATGCTAGTTAAAATCCGGGGGTGGATGGGGGTGAGGGGGAGATCCAACGAGAGCGATGCTGCACGGATATGGGTTTTGAGAAGACCGTGTGGTTTTCCAAGTGTAGGTTTGCTTTCAGCATTTAACAGGTACTGAAGCCTGGCTTTCTAGAACGAAAAGGTTTGACAAGTTGGCATGTAATGGAAAAAACACAATTCAAAACAATCCGTGCCATCACGAAGTTTTCTTTGAGGACAGGGCACTAATACAAGCATTGGAGACCTTATATAAAACAGGAGACACTCAAAGAAGAAATGTGGGCACGTGGGACTTGAGTGGTCAGTGGCCGAGAGCCTTTCCCCTGGTCGTCCCATGGTGATGACGGACAAAGGACCGGGAAACTAAGAAACAGGGCCCATTTTATTTCTCTCTCCTCCCGAATGTAGTTCTCTCTCTCCCTTTACAGCATTAGTACTCTCTCTTCCTTTTCTCTCCAGCGTTGTTCCTTCTCTTCCCTTGTCCCTAAGCCTCCTTTTTTTTCTCTCCCCTTGTCCTTAGCCTCATCTCCTCTCTTCCCTTTAGAGCATAGTTACATAGAAACCATGAAGGGTGGGGGGGGCACACATAGGTGGGGTTGAACCTTGTCCTTACAACAAACAGATGCTAAACCGTTCCTCCAGGGGAAGTTCTAGGAGATGAACTCAAGGATAAGATCTCATCTGAGGGTTCAGCACTCTAGATTACTAGGAGATCTGCTCAAGGACAGGATTCCATCCAGAGTGTATTGCTTTCTCCTTTCCTCAGCTAGTAATTCATTTAAACAATCATAGTAAATTTTTTCTTATATTTCTAGTCATTTTGTATGAACACAGATATATTAAGCTAAAAGTTTGGCTCTTCCTGGAGACGTCTTGCTATATATCCCAGACTACAGTCCTCAGGCCAGGTTAGTCTTTTCTAACCCCAGCAGGGTCCTTATTCAGTTACTTCTGTTTGGGTCATGACAGAATTTGTCCATGACCATGCTCTTAACTTACTATAGCTTGTCCCATTCTGATGCCAGGGTTGCTTACAGCCTGCCCTGGGTTCATCCTTGTCTCTCACTGGGACCCTCCTTTTGGGGGTGTTCGGAAGTAAGGGCAGCTGAGGCTTAAGTAAATATGATGGATGCCCAGGAGTAAATATTATTTGGAGTCATAAACTCCCATGCTACCAAAGCATAGTATGAACTGTCTTCCTGTGTCTGTACAAAGGACATTGCTAAAAAAGGATATTGCTAAACCATGCAAGTGACATAAAGGAAAGAGAAAGGCAATATAGAATTACTAATGCCTGATGGAATTGGTGTGCCTCGGGAGCACTGTTGTGGGAGTAACTCAATAAACCTAAGCTCCCTGTGGAGGAGCAAGGACAACCCTATGCTGTCCATCAAGACACTATAAGAAGTAAAGCACAATTTACTTTGGCACGGGTGGTGACTAAGCACTAGAGGGGAAAAGAAAATCAAACCCTGATGTGACTTTTCGGAATTTTGATATTGAGCATAGGTTATTGTATAGGTGGCTTTAGATACCTAAAAATGGTGCATATTGGGGGCTTATAGTTTAGTAGAAAGAGTTATTAGAGCACCCTGAAAGTTATGGAGACATTAGCATACTTTCTAGTTTATTTTTATTTTGGTCTTTGGGCCACACCCTGCAGTGCTTAGGGGCTTACTCTTAGCGCTGTTCTTGAGAGTCACTCCTGGTGGTTGCTTGGGTTGGAACAGGGCTTACCGGTGTGCAAGACAAAAGCCTTAACCTCTGTATTATCTCACTGATTCCATACCTTCTATTTCTAATTCATTAAACATTCAAAACTTTTTATTGAGATCTGTGATTTATCATATTGCTAATGATGGTTTCCTTTGTACATAATTCCAACACCACACCTATCACCGGTATACCTACCACCACATCCCTTGTTCATGGTTCCCAATGCCCCTTTCTTTCAAACCCTTCCTCCCCAACTCATTTGTGTGGATCACTTCTCAGTTTGTGGCCCTTTGTTGCTACCTTGCTTCATCTCAAGCCCCAGAGATGTGAGGGATTATTCTGTATCTGTCTCTTTCCTTCTGACTGTTGCATGATATCCTCTAGTTCTTGCAATGGAGTGTGTGATTTTTGTTCTCTTAGAGCTGCACAGTATTTCATTGTGTGTATATCAGAAGTTATAGATCCATTCATTTGTAGTTGGGCATATAGGTTGCTTCCATATCTTGACTATTATATATACTAACTGCTGCAACAAACATTGTATCTTCTAGTTTAAATGGCCCTTACCCAGTTAAGCAAGTAAACAGGTCCCAGTGTAGCCAGGTCAGGTCATTTGCAGAGAGTTTCAGCATTTCCCACCTGCCTCAAACACAGGTTTGTGCAGTCTCACTCATAACCAGTGTGGTAGATCAGTGGTCTTCAACTTTTTTACCCTTTGGCCTTGCATTCATCCTTAAACCTGCAGTTAAAAAACCACTGATGTAGGGCCTTGCTGAACTTTGGAAAACCTTAGTTTACTTTGAAGATCTGAGATGCTAGGCATTTGAGTAAAGGAGCAAACTGATCCAGCTGGTGTTTAAATGGTATATCTGGTGTGTTGTGTTTCTGTGCAAGAGCAAAAATGACACTTGTTAGCAGGCGCTTGCATGTAGCCTGGTTAAAGGTCAGGGTGGCTTGGGCCGGGTGGTAGTTGTGGAACTCATGATAAATGGCCAGATTCTAGACTTGTTTCCCAGCTAGAGCCTGCAAGATATGAAGGGTCAAGGATGACTCCAAGGACTATGGCCTGAGCAACTAAATAATTTACCACTTAGTGATATGGAGAAGATCTCAGAGTAATAAGAGTGGATGAAGAAGTTGTGAAATGATTTTCATTTTCATTTTTGTACATGAATTTTCAGATGCACTGATAATGTGTAATAGTATGTATGAACTGATAATGTGTAATAATATGTATGAAACTGGAATTCAGCTGAAGATAAAGATGTGGGAATTGGTAGTTATAAATGGTGTCTAAAGCCATAAGAGGAGCTGGGCATTTGGCTCAGTGGTAGAACATTTGCTTTATGTATGTTTGGTAGAACATTTGTTTATTTTAGCCACACCCAGCTGTGCTCAGGCTTACTCTCGACTCTGCTGGGGGTTCACTCCTGGTTGTTCTCAGGGATCATATGCAGTGCCAGAAATCAAACCAGTGTTGGCTTTGTGCAAGTCAAGTGCTATTTCTAACATGTACTATCTCACCAGCCCTTGCCTTGTAGGTGTGAAGCTGAGAGTTCTATTTAAGTTGTACCATAGGAAAAGCAGAACCCCTGGCTGTCATTGCCCCCGCCCCCCCTACCCCATCCCGTTAGAAAACCCCTGAACCTTAGGAACAGGATTGATATTATCAGTATTCTCAGAGGGAAATAGAAAAAACAAATTTATTAACTGAGAGAGCTAGAAGATGTGGACATTTGGCAAAAGGGAAAGTTTGAAAAAGTTATCTGGGAAATGTAGGAACTCAGGGTTCATATTAGAAATTTTCCAACAGGAGAGAACAAAAGGAAATGCCCTGCTGCAGAGGCAGGGTGGGGTGGTGGGGGTGGGGTGGGGGTGGTGAGACGGATATTGGGAACATTGGTGGAGGAGAATGGGCACTAGTGGAGGGATGTAAACGAAATGCAAACATGAAAGTTTGTAAGTTTGTAACTGTACCTCACAGTGATTCACTAATAAAAATTAAAAAAGAAAGAAATTAATGTTTGTGGATTTAAAGGTAGATCAGCCAGCACAAATAATATTTTTAAAGAGATTTACTATTTACTGTTTAGAAGATTTACCACTGTATTTACTGCTAATAGTATTTGTTATTCTTGGTAATTTCTGGGTAGTCCATGACTTCTGAGAGCCAGCCTTCAAGTGGATGGCTGGCTGTATAGTGATGGTCTCATTTGCTGTAGGAGAGGAAAAGTATCTTTCTAAAACCATGAATTTTGCTGGATTTAAAATGTGATTGCACTGATTTGGGAAAGAGTTTAGATGGAAGTTTTATAAGTATCTGATACAAATTTTGGTTTTATATATTTTATGTAATTAGATATTTTCTAACCACAAATTTCAGAGCCTAGTGCTAAATACTAAAGTAAATATGATTCTGTTTCTGCTGTCAAGGATTCACACAGTTCGGTGGGGTGGGGGACAGGAAACAGATTTAGGTTAACATAAGTGCAGTGGATTGTTATAGCACACTGTGTGTGTGTGTGGTGTGTGTGTGTGTGTGTGTGTGTGTGTGTGTGTGTGTTTTGTTCATCTTGGGGCCACAACCTGTGGTGCTCAGGGCTTACTCCTGGAGGGGCTGAAGAGACACTGTGTGGTTCTGGGGATTGAACCTGGGTCAGCCTTGTGCCAGCTTTGTGCAAGACAAGCTCTGTACTGGCTGTACAATTCCTATTCCTAACACACTATTTTAAAAGTAAAAAGGGGACTGGAGCGATAGTACAGCAGGCAAAGAAAGCACTCACCTCCAAGGCAGGTGACATGGGTTCGGTTCCTGGCACAACTTATGGTCCTCTGAGCCCTACCAGCAGTAAGCCCTGAGCATGGCTGGGTGTGGCACAAAACAAAACACACTTTATTTATTTATTTGGTTTTTGGGTCACACTGGACGATGCACAGGGGTTACTCGGAGCTCATGCACTCAGGAATTACTCCTGGTGGTACTTGGGGGACCATATGGGATGCTGGGAATCGAACCCAGGTTGGCCCTGTGCAAGGCAAACACCCTACCTGCTGTGCTATCGCTCCAGCCCCAAAACACATCTGTAAAGATTTTTTTAAAAAATCAGATTGGTAGTTGTGTAGCAGAAAGCTTCCCAAGGAGCTCATGTTCAATAGAATTTTTTTTAATCCATTTTCTGTTTCATTTTTTGGAGGGCTACCCTGGTTGTGCTCAGGGCGTGCTCCTGGCTCTGTGCTCTGATCACTCTGTACAGGCCTTGGGAGCGGGGTCTTATATGGTGCTGGGGACTAAACTCAGGTCAGCTGTTGCAAGACAAGTGCCCTACCTGTGGTACTATCACTCTGGCTCTCAACTGAATTTTTTTTTTTTAAAAAGAGGATTAAGAATTGGTTAAAGTTTAAATTAAACTTTTAAATTGATTAAAAAGAAGATAATCACTTCACACCAGGGCTATTGGCACACATCAGAAAGAGTGGGAAGAACCAGAGCAGTAGGGCGAATAAAAGGAACCCTCATCCACTGTTGGTGGGAATGCCGTCCAGCCTCCGGAAGAGTGCTGCGGCCTGGATGCACCTTGAGGGTGTCCTGCTGGGTAAAGGCAGAGGGAGAGGGACGAATACAGAATCATCTCTAGCGGTATATACAGCATTTTGCGGGAACACAGATGGCCACAGGTAACAGAGCCAGCATACGGAGCTGAGTGGGTGGGAAGTGGTGTTGGTGGAGGAATCCTGACACTGGTGGAGGGTGTGGTGTTGGAATATGGAATGCCTAAAATACTGTTTGTAGCCATACTGTAAATCACGGTGCATAAATGAAACGTTGAGAAAAGTAAAATTACTGTATCACTGTGTCACTGTCATCCCATTGTTCATTGATTTTCTCGAGCGGGCAACAGTAATGTCTATTCCTCCCAGCCCTGAGATTTTAGCAGCCTCTCCTTACTTGACTTTCCCAACGATTGGAGGCTCTTTCAGAGTCAGGGGAATGAGACCTATCATTACTCTTTTTTTTTTTCTTTCTTTTTGGGTCACACCTGGCTCTGCACTCAGGAACCACTCCAGGTGGTGCTCAGGGGACCATATGGAATGCTGGGAATCAAACCCGGGTCGGCCGTGTGCAAGGCAAATGCCCTACCCACTGTGCTATTGCTCCAGCTCCATCTGTCATTACTGTTTTTAGCATATCGAACATGCCACGGGTAGCTTGCCAGGCTCAGGCCCTGCCTATGCGGGTGGGATACTCTCTGTAGCTTGCCGGGCTCTCTGAGAGAAAAGTAAAATAAGAATAGAAAAGTGTTGAAGTAGAGGGGTCATGGAAAAATTTGGAAATTGTATTAAATACGTATACCACTGATTGGTTACCAGGTACTGAAAATATTCATCAGCCCTAAGAAATTAGAATAACCTTTAACATGAGATTCAGAAAATTGGGTGTACCCCAGGGACACACAACTCTGAGGTTTAAGTCATGTTGGATTTAGAAAGCTCTTAACTTACTATGTTACTGTATTCCTTGTTGTCAGCATTTAAATCTTCCCTATCAGGTCTGAAAAGATAGCTCCAGGGACTGAGCACACACTTTGCATATTGGCTCGATTCCTTGCCATCTGTTTACCCCCAAAAACCAAGCTCAGAGCTGGAAGTAGACTCTGAGCACTGTTGGGTGCAGCCCCCAACCCGAAATAAATAAATCTTCCCCAGTCTTTTTATCATTCACCCATATTTTCTTTTTAAACCAACTTCAAGATATGAGGAAGACCTCATGTCAGTCGTGAATTCATTGCTCCCTCCCCAGCTCAGGCGCTCGCTACTACATAACTAAGTTGTTAGCATTGCTTCCTGTCTGGCTTCTCTCTGATGGGAAGATCTACTTTGCCCACTGCTCCTACTTAAATTTTATATTTAATATGTAAAATGTTGATATTTTCTATTGTTCTGATTTTTATATTTCACAATCATGAAATCATACAGATTCTCGAGGCTTGTAGGGTGATAACGAGAATCCCCAGTCTACCATTTGGTATGCTTCATGGTCTGGTCTCTTGTTACCGTTACAGAGACTTGACACACAAAAAAGTGTCTCTACAGTTAATATTCATTCATCTCTTAACTAGGTAAATGAATTTGTCTTTTTTATTTTTAAGCACCCTTGGTGAATTTTAGATGAAAGATAAATTAAGACAACCTTAATGAGGTAAATGAATGTTCTAGGATCATGTTACATTAAAACATGCTACGTTGTTAGCTCTCTCTTGACCAACTTCCAACCCAAAGTTCCCCCAAAAGTTGGCAGTTGTCCTACTGCTGCCTGCTTCCTGCCTTTGATAATGTTAGTTTGCCTTGATTGGAATGTTTGCCTTTTCTTTGCCTGTTCTTAGTTTTTCTTTGCCTGTTCATTCTTCAAGTTCTATCTTTTAAAATTTTCCCTGATCATTATCAGATATGGCAGTAGTGCCACCCACCCCACCTTATAAAAGTTCTTACAAAGCAACGTTTAATTGTAACCATGGACATTTTAGAGTTGGAAGGGAAGTTGGTGGTGGGTATGACGTGATGGAAAGATTATGAGATTATAAATCAGAGATAAAAGAAAAGTCTTTCCTCTGGACTTGTAAGTGCTGCAGTAAAGAAAAGGCTCAGAGAGGAAACCAGGGTTCAGCATGGCTGTTTGAGCTGGCACCTGGAGAATATCTCAGTTGGGAGATGGTGTGGGCAGTGCTCCCCTAGGGGGAGGAACCCCTGGTGTAAGCAAAGGCATGGGAAGCATGGGAAGAAAAGGTATTTAGGAGACTCAGAGGTAATGTCTCTGGCTGTGTCTAAATTTTGGAAAACATCGTGGTCATCATCATCATCATCACCACCACCACCAAGATATAGCCTCTGGGCACCTGCCAAATACCCGGGTATATAAAACATGAAATGTTTATTGGCTCTTATTGATATTTGCAGTGTTCAGTATGTAAGAGTTGCACTGTAGCACTGTTGTCTTGTTGCTCATCGATTTGCTCGAGTGGGCACCAAAAACGTCTTCATTGTGAGACTTGTTACTGTTGTTGGCATATTGAAACCACCATGGGTAGCTTGCAGGCTCTACTGTGTGGCAGGATACTCTCAGTAGCTTGCCGGGCTCTCCGACAGGGATGGAGGAATTGAACCCGGTTCGGCCATGTGCAAGGCAAATGCCCTACCTGCTGTGCTAGACGTAAAAGTTACGCTTTTTTTATTCTTGTAATTCCTGTTTTTACTTTTTGTATTTTTCCCCAATTTTTATTTAGACACATGATTTATAATAGTAGTAAAATCTCAGACATACAATGATGTTCCAACACTACAGTGTTAGCATTCCTCCGCTATTGTCTCAAGGTCCCTACCCACAGCCCACCTTTTGGGTAAACTTAGTTCTGTAGAAAGATCCTCAGGGTTTGTTGCCATTGGCTATTTGTTATACCCTATGCTGTCTTTGAGCACTATTGAGTGTGACTTCAAAACAAAAGAAAACAAATCAACGGGGGTGGGAGGGGGGAGGAAAAACCAAAAAACTTCAGGAACAGAATTCTTTAAAAGAATTGTGACATATGAAGGGATTTTTTTTTGTACCACGCTGTGTTGCACATGAGCTTTTTCTGACTACTAGGGAGTAGCTTTGGGTGCCCTGGGTAGCTTTGGGTGCACCATGTGTTGTTGGGGTCAAGCCATGGCATACAGAGTGTGTGCACCGGCACCAGTTCTTAAAGTCCCTAAGAGACTTAAATGTTTTGGAATTATGGTTTTTGTTTTCCAAACTAATACGATAGGTATACCGTTGAGTACTATATTGTAAACACCATATTCTATTGTAGTCCTATAGCACTATATTAAGTGCTTTCTACTAACGTAATTTTTATATCTATTAAGTGCTATTCTCATTTTGCAGATGAGAAAACAGAGAAGTTGAGTGATTTACTTGTGATCAGAGTCAGTGACGAATTTAGATTTTGTTTTTGCTTTTTGGGTCACACCTGGCGATGCACAGGGGTTACTCCTGTTACTCCTGGCTCTGCACTCATGAATCACCCCTGGCAGTGCTCAGGGGACTATATGGGATGCTGGCATCGAACCCGGGTCGGCCGCATGCAAGGCAAATGCCCTACCCGCTGTGCTATTATTCCAGCCCCAAATTTAGATTTTTGAATCCAGGTAGTTTGGCTCCTTATTCCACATTTTGAATTCCCACACCCCACATTGTAGTGCCTCTAAGGAGTTGGTTTTTGTATTTTACCTTTTTGAAAAGGATACTACTTATGCCCTTTCATTTTATTTATCAGGCAGTTTTTCTTGATATTTTTCTGTTTAACTGAAAAATAATTAACATACGCCATGGTATAAGTTTGAGGTATATGCAGCATGATGAGTTGATTTACATGGTGTGAATTGATTACTACAGTAGACTCTGCTAACATTTTCTCATGAAAATATGAGAAAAAGAAAGAATCAAGAGAAAACATTCTTTTTCTTGTGAAGAGGTCAATGATTTGTTCTCAGCAACTCTTCTGTGTATTATTCTGTAGTATTAACTCTAGTTATCATGTTGCTCATTACACCTCCAGTATTTATTAGTTTTAGAATTTTATTTATGATGGGTAGTTTATACCTTTAAACCATCTTTCTCCAGCTTTACCTTCCCTTACCATACACCTCTGGGAAACACAAGATATCTTTTTTGAGAAGAGGTTTTTGTTTGGATTCTACATGTGAGATCACATGGTATTTGTCTTTGACTTCACTTAGCAATACCTTTTGGAAGACTGACATTATGATTCTATCAGTTTGGGTCTTTTGAGGCAGGGTCAGTACATTATCTTGTTTGCAGTTTATAGGACTCGTGCAGTTTGGTAGAATTTGTATTGGTTGTCACGTTGCACCTTGAGGTCATAAAAAATATGTATGTAAGAAACAATGGTTTATGAAAATGAAGGTAACAACTTTTATTTTGGTGGGGGACGGGGTGGGTCTTTTTGGCTGCATTAAGGCAAATTGTCTGCTATACTGTTTTTCCAGCCCCTGAGATACCAATGTCTTTTACTGGTTCTGTGCCTAAGATGCCATTGTAGAATTTTGATGGCCTGTCTTCTCTCACATCACGTTTACCCAAGTTCTGCAGTTTATTTTTTAAGTACAAAAAAAAGAGGCAGTTCGGTGTTTGTATGACTGTTGGTAAGGACCTCTCACAAAGAAAGTGGGAAACATTTGCAGGTTTTTTTTTTTTTAATGTTTCTGACACAAGAAAGACAAGGAATTGTGAAAAGAATGAACAAGTGATTCAGTTCTATCATCTAAAGATGGGGAGAAAAAAGGGAGCTGTGTCCGCATTATCATATTTTGGTTTATAGTGACCCCTGCTTTTTAATAAACGTGGCTCAAATGATCAAATGAAGTCTTGGAATCTGACTGTTCAGATGATTATTACTTCTTGAGAGAAGAGTGCTTAGAGAGAAGGAGAGAGGCTATAGCGTTACCTTTCCATGGTGACCATACATACATTTTGAATTTTCTTTCAAATTTTATTTCCTGTACTATTTTTTTTTTTTTTTTTGCTTTTTGGGTCACACCTGGCGATGCACAGGGGTTACTCCTGGCTCTGCACTCAGGAATTACCCCTGGCGGTGCTCAGGGGACCATATGGGATGCTGGGATTCGAACCCGAGTTGGCCGTGTGCAAGACAAACGCCCTACCCGCTGTGCTATCGCTCCAGCCCCTCCTGTACTATTTTTTGGGGGGGAAAGAAGATATACCATTGTGACAGTATGGGTTGTGATTTTTCAACTCCAAAATTGTATTTGAATGTTCATAAAGTCTCTTAGGAAAGGCACTCTTTGTCTCCATTTTCTTCCATTGTGAATAAAAGAGGAATTTTAATAGTAATGATGTATCGAGTACAGAGACCCTTTACTTACCACCTTGCCAGATTAAATTTGTCATAATTCAGATTTCACTTAATGCAACCAGTAAATATATTGAAAAAGAACATGCTATCAGTGTTATCAGGAAGTAGTGCAATATTTTCCCGAGTTGATTTTGTGTGAATTGTAAACTTGAAATTTTTCTGCAGATTGCTGAAGCTCAGTATATCATTTGAATTTGAAGCCTTGAAAGGTAGAATTAGAATACACGAAGTTTGCATGTATTAGTTGCTAAGAATAGTGAACTTTATGGATATATTTGAGTAGGAGATAGAACACTGAAGTGTGCTGGAAGGAGTACTGAACTCAGTTCAAGTGCCTAGAATGCTATTTGACTCATAAATAATGTTTGTGTTATGTGGAACAAGTTATCTACTCCTTTGACAGCTTATTTACCTTTAGGTGACATTGCATCAGATTGACCGTCAGAGTGTGTTTAAATATAGTGATAGAAAATGTGACTTTTAAAAAATTTTATGGCACTCTTGATGCATACTGCTCAGAAGAGCTAACAAAGAATTTCTTGAATAATTCAGTGTTAATACTTGATATTTGATTAAATCAGTATTTAAGGTACAATTATAGGGTGCGTTATGGTAAGTTGTGGATTGGCTAGCTCCTGAATACTGGGAAATGTATGAGTAGGACATTGAATTTGTTGGTCTAGATATCAAGAGTCTTTAGCATTTACTCTTACTGTTTATTGTCTTATTATCTAATTGTAGAGGATTAGTACTGGAAGGCACTTGGATATTACAGAGTCTAAAATTTAAATTCTGCCACACTCAGAATTCTTCAGTTTGCTGATTTACTGCCATATTTCTGATTTAGACACTATTCTAAAAAAAGCTCAGAATAGAAAGATTATTCTCTTGGGGCATAGTATTATAAGCTGTGTTTTTAGTAGATAGAATTTTAATGGATCAGAGAGGAAATTTCTTCAGAGGACACAGAATAGTTTGCTGGACCTGTTTTTCAGCAGAAGTTTATAAAAACAAATATGAAAACCAGAACATAGTCTTCAGCAAAGTTGGTAAAAACAAATATAGTAAATAAGACTGAACATATTGATGAACCCAAATGATGAGATGGAAATAGATTTTCACAAAGATATTTTCCAAGTTGTGAAATGTATATCTTGCAAGATGTAGAATCTAGAGATGGCGGGTTGACCATATTAGATGGGAAGGCGTAATTTTGAAAATGATATTTGGGGGCTTGTGCCATAAGAAAATAAAGGGCATAGATGAAATGTATATTTTAGGTAAATAATCAACTGCTTTGGGGCTTGAGAGAATGGTGCAAGTATAATTTCACTCAGATTGTAGTGTATTACTTGCATACATTATCACATGTAGTTTGAATTGGTTACATATGTATGCTTATTTGAAATACATAGTTCTGCATGTAGAAGCTAGTGATCTTTGCTTTCATTTGTAAAAGTGTGGATGCCAGTTTTTGAAAATGACTTTTAGGCATTCATTTTTGCTGTTTTGCTTCTGTTACTGTTTCATTACGAGTGCATTTATCTGAAAGGCCCTGACGAATGCTCTTTATTTTATTTTCAGTTTGGCTTTTGGTTGGAAAAGAACTTAGCCTATATGTACTGCGTTACCCACTGGAAGAATGACAGATGACAAAGATGTGCTTCGAGATGTGTGGTTTGGGCGAATTCCAACTTGCTTTACCCTGTATCAGGATGAGATAACTGAACGGGAGGCAGAGCCATATTATGTAAGTATGTTAATTGTAGCAAGTGGGATATTTAATTTGGACTAATTTTGTAAATAAAACTATAAAAACCTGAAGGCTGTTATCCAGCATTTTAGGTATGACTAAACAAATCAGAAAACATAGGTAAGTAGAAAAAAGGCAGTAAAATTTACTTCTAATGCTGCTGACCAGAGGAAAGAACCAGCTATTGTTGAAATGTTGCTTTAGGTCCTAGGGGTTACTACTACTAGCTGTACGTTCAGGGATAACTCCTTTTGGTGCTTGGGGGACCATATGGGCTCTTACGGGATGTCACAGATCAATCCTGAATCTGTTGCGTAAAAGTCAAGCACTCTTCCTACCCTACTGTCTCTCCTTTTTTCCCTTTTTGAGTACATATGTAACTTTGGCATCTAACATGTCTGTTAATCAGATTCTTCTGCTCTTTTACTGATAATCCCTAATAAGCCTAGACATTCTTTTTTTTTTTTTTTTTTTTTGCTTTTTGGGTCACACCTGGCGATGCACAGCGGTCATTCCTGGCTTTGCACTCAGGAATTAATCCTGGCAGTGCTCAGAGAACCATATGGGATGCTGGGAATCGAACCCGGGTCGGCCGCGTGCAAGGCAAATGCCCTACCCGCTGTGCTATCGCTCCAGCCCCAAGCCTAGACATTCTTATCAGTTGTCATTATTTCAGTTTTTTTCTTTTTATTCTAAGTTACATGTAATAATTTTTACCCAGACAGATTTGGAAAAGTCGTTGTGTGTTTATTTCACTTCAGTAAATTTTATTTTACTTTAATAGAGCTTGCTGTAGAACAGAGAGATAGTACAGCAGGTGAGTCGTTTGCCTTGCATTTGACCAACCAGGCTTCGATCCCTGGGACTCCATATGACTCTCCGCACTGCCAAGCGTGATCCCTGGGAGTACAGAGCCAGGAGAAGGTGCTGAGCACCAGCCAGCTTTCCCTCAAATAGAGCTCCCTGCCAAATAAATAAATCTTGCTCTGTGCTTTCTCCCTTGGCTGTTAGAGAGACTGTTAATCTTTAGCCTGCTGTTGTTACAGGAAGTCAGGTTACTGCAGGTTACTCGGGAACCCATTTATTAACTTTTTTTTGAGCTCAGAAATTGTTTGATTTTTCTCTTTGTGCCCTGCATAGAGGAGCCTTTTATTACTAGTGCTTTTGCAATCTTAGTTCTATATATTTGAAGTTTTAGCTGTTTTCCGCCTTTAGAAAAACTTCAATAGTTAAATACAAACTGTAAATTCCAGCTTAGAAGAATTTTGTTAAAGGTATTTCTTTTCACTCTTCTGTAATATGGTTTAAGATATTACTTGTTTTATTTTCAAACTAGATTTTGCTATTTTAATTAAAATTTTAATCCTGAGTAACCTTATACCGCTTAAACAAAGTGTATATGTATCTAGTTTGTGAAAATGGTGAAACTGAGAAATTTTTTTTTTTTTCCTTTTTGGGTTACACCCAGCTACGATGCTCAGGGTTTACTCATGGCTTTTGCACTCAGGAATTACTCCTGGCTTTTGCACTCAGGAATTACTCCTGGCGGTGCTCCTGGGACCATATGGGATGCTGGGAATCGAATCTGGGTCGGCCACATGCAAGGCAAACGCCCTACCCACTGTGCTATTGCTCCAGCCCCAAACTGAGAAGTGTTTTTTCTTTTACTTTTAAATCAGAATATGACACACTTCTGAAGTTAACAAATATTCAAACTTGAAATATTCTCACTTTATATCTGAATTTGATTAATTTGGAAAAGATTCTTGTGATAGAATCACATGCAGCAGAGTGTTGCATGATAAGCATAGTAATCTAAAAGCTAGATTTTACAGTGCCTAAAAGGAAAAAAAAAAAAAGACAAGAAAAATATCTGCCATAGAGGCAACGTGGGGGCTGGGGGGGGCACAGGCAAACTGGGGACACTGATGGCAGAAAATGTACACTAGTGAAGGGATGGGTGTTGGAACATTGGATGAAACTCAGTCATGCACAACTTTGTGAATGTGTGTTTTATTAGAAAATAGGTGGTTCAATTAAAAGATAAGATCAAAGCTAAGTTGTAAATGATGTAGTACAATTCAAATTTTGCTCCTTAAATACATACATGCATGAGTTTAACTAAATATACATAGGAAAAAAGTACAAAAACACTGGCAGTATTTAATCTTTCAGAAGTATCATTGAACATGTTTGGGCTCATATTCGCATGTATCTTGGCTGTATATTAATGCTTGAAAGTATTTTTAATTTCTTTAGTTATAATAATTTTTTTTTGAGAGTTAGGGTGACGTGGGGCTGGAGTGATAGCACAGCTGTAGGGCGTTTGCCTTACACTTGGCTGACCTGGGTTCGATTCCCCTGCCCCTCTTAGAGAGCCTGGCAAGCTTCTGAGAGTATCTCGCCCACACGGCAGAGCCTGGCAAGCTACACTTGGCGTATCCGATATGCCAAAATCAGTAACAACAAGTCTCAAAAAATGAAGACGTTACTGGTGCCCGCTCGAGCAAATTGATGAGCAACAGGATGATAGTGACAGGGTGACATGAGGTTAAAATATTGCAGCTCGAGGAGCAATAGGTCTGTTTCCTAGACTCTCCAAATTCAGGTGAAGTGACGAAACAGGACTGTCTCCATGACTTGGAGAATCTGCATGCTTCCGCTGCTTCTGGCTCTGTGCTCAGGGTTCAGGAAACCATTTGGGCTACCAGGGATCGAACCCAGAGCAACTCTGTGCAAGACACGCACCCTTCCCGCTGTACTGTTGATCTGGCTCCTCAACTTTTTACCTATGAGGCCGCCTTTACCGTATTTATATTTTAAAATTCTTGTTAGCTTATAGTAGTTCTTTGTTGATCCTATTTCCCTTTCAGCCTTATTTCTTTTTCCTTAGGAGACAAACTTCTTAAAAATCTGGTGCCTACCTACCTTTCACCCTTTACTTTTCTCTGTATTTCACACTCCTCCAAGAAAAAGACCTCTCTTTTGCCAAGTGTTGTGCAAGTTTTTGAACTTTTTTTTTTTCTTTTTGGGTCACACCTGGCAGTGCTCAGGGGTTACTCCTGGCTTTGCACTCAGGAATTACTCCTGCAAGTGCTCAGGGGACCATATGGGAGGTGGGAATTAAACTCGGATCGGCCACGTGCAAGGCGAACGCCTTACCTACCTACTGTACTATCGCTCCAGCCCCAAGTTTCTGACTTTTAACTGAATTTGTCAGCAGTTTTTGATACCGGTTACTGATGTCCCCACTGCCATCTCTTGCTTTGTAGTGCCTGGGGGTGGTGGTGTGGTGGTGGTGGTGTGTGTATGTGTGTGTGTGTGTGTGGGTGTATGTGGTGTGTGTGTGGGTGTGTATTTTCTCCTTTGCCAGATTTTCCTTCTTGATCCTCAGTGTTGGCATTCCACAGGACTTTGCCTGTAAATTTTTTTTTTTAACTTGTCTCCAGAATTCTTATTTATTCTTGTAATCTTTGTTGAGCTTTTATTTTTGGGGGGAATGTCCTGTCACATGGTTTCTATTCCTCCATCGGGTGGTCCTGGGGACCACCAGGCGCAGACAGTACTCAGGAGGCCTTACTTTGCCAGGCATCAGACTCTGGGCCTCATCCATGCTAGATTTGTGCTCCAGTTCTTTGAGTTAATCTCCCCAGACCCTGTTAAGTATCTTTTTTATCTTGGCCATTCCTTAGATTTTTTTTCTCTAGAGCTTCAGACGTACACACTGCTGAATATTCTGAGTGTCTTAAAGGAGCTCAAACTGTGTTTGTTTAAACGAATCATCATCTTCACTCCCAGATAACCCAGTCACCTGTCCTATAAGCACTATCATTAAAGTGAAATCAGTCATTTTTCTTTCTAATGACGTAGGATTCATTATTTGCTGTGTTCTTCTCCAGTACTGATGCTTGGTCAGCAGTTCAGTTAATTTCTTCTCATCTCAAATAGCTCTTGAATCTGCCCTATTTCTTACTTGATTCACTGCTTAGCCTAGTTTGAACCACTGTGTTAAAAACTAATGGTTTGCATAAATAATTTCCCCTTTAAAATTTTCTATTGCGCAGGTAGTTTTTTTCAAAATGTTACATATCTTGTTATTTGCCTTCTTAAAGCTTTTTGTGGTTCTTACTGTCCGTAGAATCCTTAATGAATTTTATGAAGTTCTTCATTTTTCTTGGTAATTCTCTACATTCCTGTCATACTCAACTTCTTAAAATTCTTCGAATATGTCTGTCTCGGCCTTTTTAGAATGAATACATCCATCCTATGCCTTCTTGCAGTTCCTTCTGTTGGAGTGAGCGGCCACCTCTCCTGTCCCTACTCCACATCCATACACTCCCACCCACCCATAGTTCCTTCCTGTTTCCTTTCTGATTCTTGTGTTAAGGGCTTGTACTCAAGGCCTTCCCTGAGCTTGTAGATCTAGTTATATTTCTTTGTTCCTTGCTCTGGTAACATTATTTCTTCTCATACTTGGAATTCATCATATTTTAAACTTTGTTTTTAGTATTTACATCTTCGGCCTGTGTGAGCTCAGTGAGAGGGGAAATTTCAGTTTTAAAGTAAAGTTTTACATAGGGGTGGTATGGAAGAAAGGGGACGAGAGCGCTCAGGTTGCGATGCTGCCCGGCTGCGAGGGTGTGGAGAGGAACCCTTTTTTTCTGTTGCATTCACTGCACTATATTCATGGTTCAGTGTGATTCCCTGACAACTTAAAAGTAGAACAGAATTACAGAATGTTTTAATATTTTTTTTATCAGTAAGTAAATATCTAACTTTGTAATTGGAAACTGTTGGGCAAAATAGGATTTGGCATAAATAAATCATAGGCACCTTTTTTCAGAATCATAACTTATACAACTGTGGGGGAAAAAAAGCATACTTTCTTTACAAATTACGTAGCAAATAATAAATCAGTTGTATCATACTCAATGAATATTTGCCCTTGCTAAGTGAGAAGATTGATTTTTTTCCCTATCCTCCCCACCCCTACTTCCATTAGCCCCGAGAGCTGGAGGATAGATTTTTATATAGCCTATAGTATTCCAAAGAAGCCACTCTCTTTATTCATATTAAACCATCTTAAAGAATCTTCTTCTTCTTCTTTTTTTTTTTGCCTTTTTGGATCACACCTAGCAATGAACATGGGTTAAGGAATCTTTAAAAAAAAAAATGAGCAAGATAAAATAAAATAAATCCAAGAGGACAAATATTTTACGATTCCAGTCACATGATGTACTTAGAGTTGTCAAATTTGTAATCACAGAACAGTGACTGCCAAGGGTTTAGGGTAAGGGCACAGAGTTTGAGTTTGGAGTGATGAAACAGTTTGGGAGGCAGCTGGCAGTGATGCCCACCCAGCAGTGTGAGTATGTTTAGCGGCATTCAGCTGTCCATGCAGACCTCCTCACAGCAGGGCTGGGGAGATGCCTCACAGGGGCTGGAGTGCAGGCGCGGTCCTGGGTTCAGTCCTGAGCACACTGTGGTTCCCCAGCACTAGCTCAGGACCTATGAACGTAGGCTCCATGGCTTCCCAAACGAGATAAAAAAGACCAAGTGGTAAATACTGGCACGATTAATAAAAGAGGAATGTACAGCCACTGAGCTATAGCTGGGAAGACCTCTCATGATGGTGTCTTTTTGTTCTTTTTGATATTTTTATCTGTTTGCCAGATAAATTGGTTTTGTATTGACTCTTGTAGTCGTTTTTCAATCATAGAATTTGAAGGTAGAATTTTCAATCATAGAGTTTGTAGATAGAATTATTTATTACAGTAGGTATTAGGTGCAAATTGCACCAAAGGCCGGTTTGAGCAGAAGATTCCAAATACATTGTATGATGGACTTAATCATATTGACAGGACATTTGAAATGTGCCAGGGAGATCGTGTTGGGTTCAGGCACGTGCCTTCCTGGGATCCTGCTGCTGACTCCGGTTTGATTTCTAGTACCACATGTAGTCCCTGGAGTACTGCCAGGAGTCAGCCACTCCTGAGCACAGAGCTGGGCACAGCCACCCTGAGCACCACTGGATATCATCCAAACCCTCCCATCTCCCAGAGTAAAAAACAAACAAACAAACAAAAAACATAACAATTGCTCTCTGGTGTTTTGCTTCGCTGAACCTTTGGCATCTTTGATTCTTTTGGCAAATATTTATTTTGTGTTTGATTATGTCAAGCAGGCATTATGTGGGGCATTATGATTTTATCAGAAAATGATGAAAATCCATGTCTAATTCTAATGTCTCTCTCTTTTTTTTTTATTGCAAAGCAGTTTTTATTTCATGAGAGTCATTTGTGAGTTCTTTTAAGTCTGAGCGGATCGTTGGGACGTAGCACAGCACTGTCCAGAATCAGGAGCTGATACCTGAGCTCAGTATCATTAGTCTTGGTATGTCTCTCTTACCATTGCTGCAGGCTAACGTTGCTCTCCACAGGATAGATTACAGCACGATGTCCAGCAGACATTTAAAATGAAGGCTCTGGACTTCCTAATATCAAACTTAACAAACGAATAGAGTTTACTCATTTATTTCATTCTAAAAAATGTCCCGTTGGGGCCAGGGAGAGAGCTGAAAGTGGCTAAGCATCTGCTGGGCTTGTTTGAGACTTCAGCTGAAGTCTAGCACTGTGGCTACCTCACCCCGCTCTTGCACTGCTTGGTATAGCCCAGGTGGCACCTGCAGCGCTGAACCCTTAGGTCAGAGCTGCTCGGCCAAGCACTGCTAGCAGTAGTTCCCTCAGCCAGCCCCCAACACCACTGGGGATGGCCCTTATTTTTTAAATAGAACTAATTTATTGTACTTTTAAAATTTTTTCAGAGACTGCCCATGCCACGTCTGTATTTGGTTATCATTTCTGCCTCTAATGAATCTTTCCTCTGCCATTTATTTAATAAAATGATTTTGGCAAGTTGCTTAAGCTGTATGTAAATAGAGGCACTAACATTGTCTGTAAAACACCTAATACTTTTCTTTATACCTTCTATTACTTTCCGTTTTCTTTTCTAATCACATACCAGTTGTCTCTTTGTAAAAGAGGGATTCTTTGTTGAATTCACAGTACTTTCTAACAGCTTACTTAACACCTTTAGCAACCTTCTGATCTATACTTAAATCTCCCTGTATTTACAGCCCTGGGATCATTGTCGTATATTACCTATTGGGACCTGTTAACTTGGCCTAGAGTGAGTAAATATCAGTTCTTTCACCGCAGTATTTTTTTTCTTGTACTCTAGAGTACAGTAGTTTTAGTTCATTAACTGATCAAGAGATACTGAATAATAAGAAAAAAAAATTGTAGTTAGGTTCACAGAAGCAGAAAGCGAATAACACTTTTTTTTTAAGGCAGAAAATTGAGAAAGCAAGAAATAAAATGCTTACTACAGAGGAGGAAAGAATGCTAATTAAAAAAAAGAAAGACTCCATTTATCTAGTTGTGGGTTTTTTTATACAAATCCTAACCAGTTTTCCAGAATGCTGTCTTTAAGTTTTGGAATGCATTTCTGTGGGGGGAAAGAAAAGAATAGCCTTCAAGCTATCACAGTTGGGTGCCTTACTTTTTTCTTGCCAGAATTGTCTGTCTTCAAAGTGCACAGTCACACTTGAGGGATTTAATGATAGTATCAGGATCATCAGTCTTCTGCATGCATTGTACCCTAAGCTTCTGTTTTATTGCAGTCTAAAGAATTAACTGTGTAGATCAAAAGTCATCTTTGACTTGCCTTTCTCCTTGGATTTTTTTTGGTTAGTAATTACCAAAATCTCTTCCGTCTTATTTTTTATTTTTTATTTTTTTTTTTGCTTTTTGGGTCACACCCAGCAATGCACAGGGGTTACTTCCTGGCTTTGCACTCAGGAGTTACTCCTGGCGGTGCTCAGGGGACCATATGGGATGCTGGGAATTGAACCCAGGTCGGCTACGTGCAAGGCAAATGCCCTACCCGCTGTGCTATCGCTCCAACCCCTCTGTCTTATTCTCTTATCTTTCGATCTTTTCCAATCCTTCATCCCATCTTCCCATATAATATGCACTGTAGCTCTGTTGTTCATCTATTTGCTCGAGTGGGCACCAGTAACGTCTCCATTGTGAGACTTGTTACTGTTTTTGACATATCAAATGCGCCACTGGTAGCTTGCCAGGCTCTGCCGTGCAGGTGGGATACTCTCGGTAGCTTGCCGGGCTCTTCGAGAGGGATGGAGGAATTGAACCCAGGCATCCTACCTGCTGTGCTATCGCTCCAGCCCTCCATATCCCATGTTAAATATAGTAGATTTTTCTGTGAGTTTATCTTTAAGTCTTTCAGGTTCAGCTGCTAGTGCATTCCTCAATAATACTGTTTTTCGTTAGACCATCCTTTTTAAATGATATTATAATGAACTCCTATGATAGTTTTTCAAATGAAAATTTTCATTTGACCCTTAAAGGCCATTCTGATGCTATCATGTTTGTTTTCATTTTGGAATGACATCTGACAATGCTCAGGGCATACTCTTGCCTCCTTGCTCAGGAATCATTCCTGGTGGTGCTCAGGGGACAGTGCTGGGATCAAATGTGGGATGGCCATGTCCAAGTAAAGCTCCCTAACCCCTGTACAGTTTCTCTGACCTGCCAAGACATACTTTCATGAGAACTTTTTTTTTTTTTTTTTTTGCTTTTTGGGTCACACCCCATGATGCACAGGGGTTACTCCTGGCTCTGCACTCAGGAATTACCCCTGGCCATGCTCAGGGGACCATATGGGATGCTGGGATTTGAACCCGGGTCGGCCGCGTGCAAGGCAAACGCCCTACCCCCTGTGCTATCGCTCCAGCCCCTCATGAGAACTTTTTATGAATGTATTTTTCCTTTGAACTTACTTTATTTTTTAATGTATTTTTTATTTTAAATAGTACTGCTATTTATTCAGCCACTGATTAAGCTGACTGAAGCAGGCTTGAACTTCGTATTACTTTTTTAATTTTTAAAAAATTTTTAAATTTTTCAGAAAGTTATTCACAGTAATTGCTTACATTCAATGTTTCGATACCAATCCCACCACCATTGCACCTTCTTACCACTATTACTTTAAATCTTCCCACCACCACCACCTCAATCTGCCCCTTAGGCAGATGCTAAATAATATTTTTTGTGTTGCTTGACATGAATGGTATGAGGTGTCACACAGCCGAGAAAGTGACTGCGTGCTCCTTGAATTCTCAAAGTTTTAAGTATTTGGTCCGGATATCTGTGGTGTACAGCTTTCTTCAGAGACTCATTTGTGAGTCTCTGAATCCTGACCGTTAGTGTGCTTTAGTGGTGCACAGAGGCAGTTCTTGGGTGTGACTCTCAGGAAACCGGGAGGGCAGGGAGATGGGGGAAGCTTGCCCATCCCTGTGAAGCCTGGAGTTTTCACTCACTGGTCCCACATGCCTGGGTTTTTCATTGGGTTCATTCTAATGCATGGGGGGCTGGGGATGAGCCCATGAAGGTTGGCCATGAGCTTGGCAAGCTGCGGGGGTTCGTTTGGGGCAGGCGGAGGAACTCACCTGCCCCCTCCGAGATGCCCTGGTGAAATCAGCCTGACGTGGGGTGGGGAGACAACTCTGCGGCCCTTCTGCTCTCCTCTGAGATTCATTTGTGAGTCTCTGAATCATGGCCATTAATGCACTTAAATGGCCTGCTTTTGATGTCTTTCGAGATTTATTTATGGGTCTCTGAAGCAAGGACGATATATGAGCTTTTATAACTGAGCCGAGGTGGTTTGTGGGCATGATTCTCACGTACCTAACTTTGGGCCGTTTAATTTCTCAAGAAACTTAGTCCCAAGTTGTTGAGGTCTGCCCAGAGGCACAGTGGCAATTTTGGGGTATCAGGAAGCCTGTAGGCACCATCAGGCTGCTGATACAGGTTGACCTATTGGGTGGCACTATACCCCTCACGCCCAACATACTTTAGTCGTATATATATCTTTGTTGTAATGTTCTTTGCAGCTAATTTATTGAACTGTAGATTATTAAGATTTCGTCAGTTGATGAAAATCCCTGATTTATCAGTCTAGAGGTGAGGTACATTAAGGCTGAGTTATTTTTTCAGAACAGTTTAACTGAAGTGAATCAGTTTTAATTTCTCTCGGCACTTTTTCCTCTTCTTTTTTTCTTTTCATGTTTTGGGCTACTTTTGGTGATGCTTCAGGGCTATCTCTGGTTCAGTATTCGGGTTTGCTCCAGGCATTGCCCTGGTGGGCAGTGTGGTGCTGGGATTTCACTGGGTCTCCCTCATGCAAAACACGTGCTCCAGCCTACTGAGCTATCTAGGACCCTAAATCATTGTTAGTTTTTGAAATTAAATTTGGTAGAACTAAGTATCCCAGGTAGTATGTTATTTAATTCTGTTGCATTTTTATTTGGAGGAAAGTATTATGGAAAGATTGTACATAGGTGTTTCGTTTTAGACATTTATGGCATAAGCAGTACTTAATGATACCTTAAGAAATTTAGACATCTAATTTAGACATCTTATGTTTAAATGCCCTTCATTTTCTACATAAAAAGCTGCTTGGTATAGAGAGTATAAAATGATACAAAGACATAGCTTTTTCATTGGAATTTAGGACTTTACAGTATGTGTATATATATCTCTATATTGAAAAATTATAAATAAATAAGGTTTTATAAATTTTCATTTCAGTTGCTTTTGCCAAGAGTAAGTTACTTGACGTTGGTAACTGACAAAGTGAAAAAACACTTTCAGAAGGTTATGAGACAAGAAGACATTAGTGAGATATGGTTTGAATATGAAGGCACACCTCTGAAATGGTGAGTGGATTTTCTACAATGTTAAGCATTAATTATATGAGCTAAGAGATGGTATTGTGCTCTGAGTCATTTGTAGTAAGTTCTGCGAAGCCTTGCTTTTTAAACTGAGCATATTGGTCCAATGAGAGGTCATGCAACTGAATGTGAGGATTGTTAAAAATACAGCAATAGGAGAAGATTTCTGAATGCACAACAAGTGGATCTTAATTCAGAACTATCCTCATAGTACAGCTGAGGTATTTCTGAAAGCTGTCACTTGAGTTTTCTCAAAAACTCAAAAAGGCAAAAAGGGATCCCGAGTAGGAAACATTTCAGAAGCCTTGCTCTAAAGAAAGAAATCACTAATCTAGTTTTTAAAATGAAGTTAATTTAAAGCATTATAGAATACTATTGAAAATATTTCTGCCTTCTAGTCACATAAAATATTAGATTTTTCTGTTTTCATCAGTGGACATTTTTTATGGCATAATTGCTAGTGTAGTTGTGATGTGGCCTTTTGTTTTCTCTGTTTTGCAGATATATTTAAAATTTCATCTGAATAATTTACTGACACCATTCAGGTTTTTTTTTATTTCCTGCCTTCAAAATTTACATACATTCATAATTACCTAAAGTGTCTCTTTCAAATTAACACATTTAATTGACCAGTATATATGAGTACATATTCATTAACCTTGATGTAGTATTCTAAAGTTTCATTGTGATATGAACAATAATTTTTTTAAGTAACATGAAAAATAAGTTATAAATCTGGGTTCATTGATACACAGTGCAGTTTTTGTACTTCCTCTGTTACTGGGAGTTTCCAAAGGATATTCTGCTGGTGGCCTTTGAGAACTGTTTTGAGCAGATAACCTGAAACTAATGCAGAGGGGGAACATATAGATGCATTGGACAGAATCAGCAGTACACCCTGAACCTCACTGAGCCAGTAGTAAATCTTTTAGTTTATTTATTTTCGTCTTTTATTCTTGTGCTTCTATAACTGTCAAAAGGAAGAAAGAAAATTACAGAGAATTTTTAAATGGTTCAGTTAGGCTGAAATATATAGGTTTTAGAAATGCTGCCTTATGGATATAGTTGATTAAAAGAAACAAAGACTGTCAAGATTTAAATGAAATATGAAAAATATAAGAAGGTTAAAAAAATGGTCTTGCTGTTTGAATCTAGGAGTATTAAAATAAGTTCTAACTTAGACATAATTAAGAAGAATGGTACTTGGTGTTAATTAAGTGAAGCTAATGTGAATAGAAGAATTACTCAGAAATATGTAGTGAATGGGGCTGAAGCAATAGCACAGCGGGGTAGGGTGTTTGCCTTGCACGCGGCCGACCCGGGTTCAATAACCAGCATCCCATATGGTCCCCTGAGCACCGCCAGGGGTGACTCCTGAGTGCAGAGCCAGGAGTAACCCCTGTGCATTGCCGGGTGTGACCCAAAACCACCCCCCCAAAAAAAAGAGAGAGAAAAGAAAAAAAAGAAATATGTAGTGAAGTTTTGAAATGCATTCTGTGCTGTTGAATTTCCCAGAGTAATTTTTTATTATGATTTAAAAGCATACAAAGTGATATAACTAATGCATACAGTTCATGTATTTGTATTAGTAATAGGTCGTAACTCTAGCCTTTTGAGGTGGTCCTGCAAAGAGGGTGTCAACTTTTTTTAAATAACATAATTTTTTAACAAAACAATACGACCTTCATGATTATGTTAGACTCAAGATTTTGAGAAGCTGTAGACCTCAAATAGAGTGGTAAGTCGGTGGTTTTTGTTTAGTTTCTGTTTTGTTTTATTTTGCTTTTTTGGACTACACCTGGCAGTGCTCAGGGCTTACTCCTGGCTCTGTTCTCAGGGATTACCCCTGGCAGATTCGGGGAACCCTGTGGAGTGCCAGAGATCGAACCTAGGTCAGCAAGGCAAGCGCCCTACCTGCTGTACTATCGCCCCAGCACCAGTACGTTTCTCAGAAGAACTAAAGATTTTGGAATGGGAAAGTGATTTTAAAGAAATGTAAAAGGAGCAAGGATCAGTAGAGTAAAGGGAAGGAAGGAGGAACTATCTTGTGTGGCAATAGAATACATCTCTGTTCTAAACTGTCTTTTAAATATTGAAAATGTATTTTATATATGTTGTAGATTTTCATACTGATTAATGCTATGGAAACATTGCTTTTTAGTTTTATTATTGCAAAGCAGCTTCTCAATAGTCCTATTGACATTTTGACTGAGCTAATTCTTGTTCTGAAGGGGCTGTCTTATACTTGGTAACAGTTTTTGTGGTTGCTGTCTCTGCTCACTAGCACCAGTAGCACTCCCTCTAGTGGTGATCAGAAATATTGCCCAGTGTGTGTGTGTAACACCCAAACCACACCAATTGAGATAACTCTGGATAGGAGTGGAAACTTCAGTTTATATTTTATAGTAAGTTATTACTAAATATTGTCTTTCAGCTGCTAGTCTAACAAACCCCGTCTGGTGGTGATTTTCGGATTGTATGTAATTTGTGTTCTGCAGATTTATGTTCTCGTATGATACCAATAAGTAATGTCTGAACTTATTTCTCCCTATGAGTAGAAAAATTTTGGCTTAAGTACGTCAGCTTCCTATTTTGCCAGTATTTATTCTTTCTAATAGTATTTTATTAATGAGTTATTTTCTCTTTCAGCGTCCTTAAAAGTTACTCGTATACCTTTGTTTTAGTTTCTGGAGTGTTGAACTTTCTATTCATATCACTTTTATGGGTTATGTGTTTCTGTAGCCTCATTGTAATTAAGAATATTTAAGAACTTTTTCTTTAATATTGTTGGGTATGCCCATATATTTGCGGAATGAGCAACTTCCAGAGGCATGAAAGGTAATCCAGGGACTCTGGGCTAAGTCCTTCTCCTTTCTCTTTTTAAAAATCAGTTCTCTTCCTAGTGATATGCTATCAATATACCCTGGCACTTCCCAAGTGGGTATCTTAGGGTAAGATCATTACTGGAGTGAAGCAATTACCACTGAAATTTTTGGAGATGTAGATTTTTTTTTTTCTTTTTTGGGTCACACCCGGCAATGCACAGGGGTCATTCCTGGCTCATGCACTCAGGAATTACCCCTGGTGGTGCTCAGGGGACCATATGGGATGCTGGGATTCGAACCCAGTTCGGCCTCGAGCAAGGCAAACGCCCAACCTGCTGTGCTATCACTCCAGCCCCCTGGAGATGTAGATTTTTGAGACCAAGCAAGTGCCTGAAGAGTGGAGAATATTTGAGTAGACACAACATCTTTTTTTATACCATGCTTTTGGAGTTTTAAATAAATCCAAGGAATAAAGGACATTAAACATTAGAGTCATAAAAGAAGAAAGTGGAAATTAATGTTCCTTCTATTCCTGATTCTTTGTCTTAATTTAGTTACTTGGGCTTTTCTCATCATATAAGGAACAGTTCTGAATTTTAAAGCTGTCTTCAATTGTGTTTCTGACTACTCAGCTGCTTTTCATCAGGTTGAGGTAAATCTCTTCCATTTCTAACTTGGTGAAAGTTTTTTTCTCCCTATACCTTTTCTTTATTAACTATTAATGATCATATAATTTTTCTGTCATTTTTGTTACACTGATGAAGTTTTTTCAATGTTGAGCCAGTCTTGCAGATCTCACTTTATCATTAAAAAATATATAAGATCAAAAGAAATCCCACTTTATCATCATATATAATTGCTTTATGTATTGCTATGTTTACTAATTTTGTTGAGAATTTTTGTGACTAAATTTGTGAGAGATGCTTATCTCTATAGTTGTGTTATTTTTTGTTTGTACCTTTTTACTGTCATCAAATAGGTTGGTATTAGGTTAACGCTTTTATAAAATGATTAGGACGCCTGTCCTTTTACATTTTCTAGAATATATTATGTAAAAATAGTGTTAATTTTTAAATGGTTGGGAGAAATCGTCAGTGGAACTATCTGGTCCTGGAGATTTTTGGAGGAGGGAACTTTTGATATAATGAATTTTTATTTCCTTGTGTATAGGTGTATTCGGATTGTGCATTTTTATTTTTCTTTTCTTCCTTTTTTTTTTTGTGGAAGCAAGATTGTTTTTATTTAACAAAATTCATCTAGGAAGACATGAGACATGAGAAAGAGAGGAACTAAGTGTCCAAGAGAGATCAGGGACTTTTCCATAGTGAAAGAAAAAAAGCAGAAAATAGAGATAAGCAAACAAGATATATGTTCAAGGAAGAACATGGACTTGAAAGAGCAAACCTCATTTTTTTCCCCCTTTGTTTTGCTGCAGGGTGAGGCCTAGTCATGCTTAGGGGCTCCTCCCAGAAAGAGATTGATTCGGGGTCACTCTTGGTGGTGTTTGGGGACTGACTGTTTTTCTGAGCATTGGTCTTCAGCTTCCCATGTACAAACCATACACACTAGCTGTCTCACTGACTTTGAGTTTAGGTAGTTTGTGTTTTATGAGGAATTGATTCATTTTTTTTTCAGGTTGTTGAGTTTCTAATAACAAGTTGTTTCTTTAAGTATCATTTAATGCTTCTAGGGTCTGTATTGACATTCCCATACTCCCAATTTTATCCTTAATGTTGATGATCTCTTCCTTAATTTTTTTTTAGCTTCAGAAAAGGTTTTCTAAGTGTATTGATTTTTTTAAATAGCCAGTCTCTTTTGTTTCTTTGTTTTTTATTTTCCTATTTTCAGTTTTATTAATATCTTTGTTTTTAATAATTTTCTTCCCTCTGCTTGCTTCAAGTTCATTTTACTCCTCCCCCTTTACTTTCTTTAGATGGGGACTTAGAGTATTGATTTAAGACCATACCTTTAAAATCTTCAAAATTGTTGTAAAATACATAAAGTTCCCTGTCTCAGCCATTTTATAGTGTGCAAGTGCTTCAGTAGTGCTAAGTACATTGTAGTGCCATCAGTCACTGGTACTTCACTTACCTTATTTTTATATATAATTTTGTTTGCTTTTGTCTGGGTCCATGTGCTGTGTGCTTGGGCTACATCCAGCTCTGAGCTTTGCGGCTCCATGGCATCCTGGCATTGAGATTGGTCCTTTGAGCTCTCTCTCTGGCCCTGTTTACATATTTTTAAAATAAAGTGCTATACAAAATTCAACATTGCTTTTGTCTTTGGTACTAAGTTTTTATTTTTATTTTTGTTTTTGACATTTGTTAAGATTTAACAGATCTTCAAGACTTGGTAATCCATTCATTATTAATAAATGAGCTGTTCAACTTCCACAGCTTTGGGTCTGTCTTTTATTGATTTCAAGTTTGACTCTGTTGTTATCAAAGAACAGACTCTTTAATTTGTTGGTGTTCAGACTTCGCTTTTCATTTCCTTATCATCTAGCCCCAAGGTTCTGATTCTTCTTTCTGAATATGTTGTTTCCCTGCCTCCAGTACTATTAATTTTTTGTCATCCCCAGTTCTATGTATAGATCTGACATTGTTCTCTCCTTGAGAACCTTTTACTGGAACTGGGCTGAACCTCATTGTCAGAGAAGAAAAGTTTCTGTCATAGAGGCAAAGGGGGGCAGGGCGGGGTAGGAGGGAAAATGGGAACATTTGTGGTGGGAAATGTACACTGGTGAAGGGATGGGTATTGGAACATTGTTATGATTGAAACCCAGTCATAAATTACTTTGTTACTATGTATCTCATGGTGATTCAACTTAACAAAAATTAAAATAAAAAACCTTTAAAATTAAAAAATATATACATATATAAAAAAAAACATTTGCCCTACCTGTGTGAAGCCCTACTGCTAGTGCTCCCACCCCCTCGCAAAAAAAAAAAAAAAAAAGAAAAGAAAAAAGAAAAACCCAAATCAAAAACAAAAAATCCAACCCTTTACTGACTTATGGTTTACAGTATCAGGTTGGTAAGGCCTCCCTTCCAAAATAAAAAAATGGTGAGCAGTTGGGTATGTATAATGAATACTTCCTATGTTTTGCAAAGAGATTCCTGGAAATTTTTCAGCTAATTGATGTTTCATCCTCTGTAGTTCTTTTCTTAAAAATTACATGAGAAATGGATGATACTCATCTAATTCAGTTTTTGGTTTTTTTTTTAGTGATTTGAGTTGATCAGTAGAGGGTGCTCTTACATTGCATTTTAAAGGGTAAAGTTTCTTATTATTACTCACATTCAAACTTTCTACTTTTATAATTAGACTTATTTTAAGAGATTAGTTCTTGGTACTCCTGAAGAATACTGAGGCTGGTTTAGATTTTATACCAGAGGTAATAAAATTTAGAAAGACTTGTCAAGGATAGAACAAGAATCTCTAATAGCATATTAGATGGGATGATAGTCCTAGTAAACTTGGAAGGTTCTTTTCAGTGCTGATCTTAGAGTCTGGCTGGCTCTCTGACTGCAGATGTTAGACTAGAGTAAACAGCACCTTGGCTGATTTCAGAGCATATCATGTTCGCTGCTGCTTGTGCCAGGGTATTGTCTCTTTTATCAAAATAAAAGAAAAAAATATGCAAAGAAAAATGAGACAGTTAAATAGTTGAGAATTGAATTTAGAGAAAATGAGCAATTAAAGGAAGAGAAAGAAAAGGAATGAAGTGGAAGCAGCAAGCACGGTAAAACTCTGGTGCAATCCGACAGGTGCAGGGCAGTGGACTGGTCTTTTAGCTGGTTGGCTCTCTTCTGGGATGTATTCCAGGTTCAAAATCTCACCACTTCCCTTTCTTATTAAATTTAGGTTACATTGGCAGGAGTAGCAGCCCAACAGCCAATGGCAACATGATTTTCTTATGTGGTTTCTGCTGAAGTGGTTTCTATGTTGTGGGTTAGAAGCCTTCTAATAAAATTACATATAGAATGCTTGTTTCAGAGTTGTGCAAAGTAGCACTTTTGAAATATTTGACAGATAAAACTAAACCAGTTATAGTAAGAGAAATTCAGTACCTTAAATTTTGCCATTCTTTTATTTGTTTAGATTTTCTTGCATATTAATAAATTTGTCAGACACAGTTTTAAAACCAGTTTTGTTTTTGTTTGTTTGATTTTTTTGTTCGTTTTTGTGGGTTTTTTGGGGGGACTTAGGCCCACACCAGGGGTTGCTCAGGGCTTACTCCTGGCTCTATACTCATGAATCACTCCTGGCTGTGCTTGAGGACCATAGGGGATGTCAGAGACCAAATTCAGGTCTGTCATATGCCAGGCAGCTGCCCTACCTGCCATACTATC
Source organism: Sorex araneus (assembly GCF_027595985.1). Classification (NCBI taxonomy): domain Eukaryota; kingdom Metazoa; phylum Chordata; class Mammalia; order Eulipotyphla; family Soricidae; genus Sorex; species Sorex araneus. Next base: position 132,438,403 of record NC_073305.1, on the reverse strand, counting down.
TTTCCAGCCCCTAGTTCAGTTACTTTGTTTGTTTGGGTTTATTGTCCTGCATCAAAATTGTTCTGATGTAATTACTGCGCATCAGTGCAGTAGACTTTGACAGTAGAAATTATTTTATTCGTAAGTTTTTCTGACTTAGGTAAATTTTTTTGGCGTTCGGATTTTGGCCTAAACCTGGTGGTGCTCAGGGCTTACTCCCTGCTCTGAGCTTTAGGTATCACTCCAGGGCTTAGAGGACCATACAGCATGCAAGGCAAATACCCTACCTGCTGCACTGTTCTCAGAGCTTTGAAAAATGTATTTCACTTTTGTAAATAATTTAGAGAAGAATAATGTATGACTTTATTAGAAATTTTCATAAATATTAAAATTTAGTCGGGAGAGCCTGACAAGCTCCCTGTGGCGTATTTGATATGCCAAATACAGTAACAATAACAGGTCTCATTCCCCAGATCCTGAAAAGAGCCTCAGATCTCTTGGGAAAAACTAGTAAGGAGAGGGTGCTAATATCTCAGGGCTGGGACGAATGGAGACATTATTAGAGCCTGCTCAAGTAAATCAATGAACAACAGGATTACAGTGACAGTGATACAGTGATTTAAATTTAGCCTATAAATTTTCACTATCTGTTTTTCTGAATTTGAATGTGTACTTTCCTTAAATGTGCATTTCCTTAAGTAATAGCTTAAGTCTTACATTCCTGTAGACTTCTAAGATACGCTAGTTTATTATTTTTTGGCTCTTAATTGCATTTAACCACAGTGTTAGATTTTAAAATTCTTTGACAGATCATTTTTTGGGTTATTGATCTTACATTTTTAGAATGAAGAATACCTTTTCATTTTTACTCTTCTAATTCTTATCACCATTGTACAAAATCATTTGCTTTTAACATTTGTCCAATTACTGTGAAATAAATTGCAGTGCACAAATAGTATAAAAGGTAAAAGAATACTGTCACACATCCTTGTAGCAAACTGGAGAGGCTGAAGTATTTGTCATAAAGTATTGTTTGCTTAAATTCTACTATTGAATGCTGTGGATGAGAATGTCATTTACTCAGAACTATATTCACTACTAATTCTTGAGTTCTATAAATTTAATAGGATACCATTATCTTAAAGACTTAGTGGTCTGAGATTTAATTTAGTTTTTTTCATTGTCATCCTAAGTATTGTTTTTGGGCAAAGTCTTATGGTTTATTCAGTTGCAAAGCATCTTTCTCTGTCAGCTTTATCTTTCTTGTTACAGGTTAAAAAATTAAATATTTTGAATTTTCAGCTATTTTAATGATAGACTCCAAAGATGGTGTCTACATTCTTATTTCATATTTTATTGATATAGGATAGTGTTCTCTAGGCAATACAATAAGAAAATGGAAGGACTTGGAGAGATAGTACAGTGCATATGGCACTTTCTTGCACGCGACTGACTCCGCTTCAATTCCCATATGGTCCTTCAAGCACCACCAGGAGTGATTCTTGTGTGCAGAGCCAGGAGTAACCCCTGAGCATTGCCAGGTGGACCAAAAACAAAAACAAAAACAAAAAAAAAAAAAGAAAGAAAGTGAAAGTAGGATATATTACTTTATCTAGGCTTGCCAACGTATTATTTTGGTTTGGAAATGATGACATTTTTGAAATCATTTCTAGGGTGTTGAAATAATTCCTGGAAGGATGAAATCACAAAATGTTTCAAGACACATAGGAAAAAATAAAGTCACCAAGATCTTACAGTATATCTTAGATTCATAAAAGAATCCAGGGCATACATATGTTACTAACTAGATAGAAAGTTCCATGTGTTCTAAAGGTGGGGTGGCATACCTGGTGGTCCCTTGTGGATGACCATACAGTGTAGAGAGGAAGCCTTGTGCCTGGGAAGGAACTGAGAGTCAGGTGTGAATTCTACCACTTGAGCAACATCTCCAAATCCTTTTTCTTTCTTTTTTTTTCTTAAAAAAAGAAGGAAGTTTTCTCCTTGATTTTTGGAAGACTTTATGTAAGAATAAAAACCATGAAATATCCATTTTTAAAATAGGAAACCACTCAAAAGAAGTTAAGAACCTAAAATTGGATCCTTTGGATCTTTATAATAACTATTTTGTGGATCTTTATTGATTTATACATTGTTTAATGTTTTATTGATTTATATTGTGCTCAAGTTTTGTACTTTTGGGCCTTTTAAAAAACACTGAGTTTAAAATATATTTAGTGGTTAACTTGTATGCTCACCCAAATAGAGGCTATTTTTTATATGATGCATAATTTTATATGATACAGATTGCTTTAAGATTGTCTTTAACATTAGAGTTTGCCTATAGTTTCATTTTTGAATGCCAGAGAATGCATGCAACACTGAGTTGCTAATCATTTATGGATCAGATCACTGGTGAATTCATCCAAAAGATCAACTACACAATCTCTTCAAGGAATTCTTTAGTTGATATGTAGCACTTCAGAGAATTGGAAAGCAGTGTGCTGTTAATTTAACATTCATTCTTAACCTAGTTGCAGACACCTAAGAGGGACAGCCTAAAAATGAAATTGAAGACTAAGAATGGTGTATATTGGCACCAGAGGTAGCGCAATAAGGCTGAATCACGCTTAGTGAGCAGGAGACCCAGGTTAGATCCATGGCCACTGCATGGTCCCCCAGTTATCCCCGGGAATGACCCCAAAACAAAAGAGAGGAGAAATTATGTGAAGCCTGCCATCTATTAAGAATTCAGCCAGGAAGACCAGAATGTGATAGAATCTATTATTTACATAGAATATAATATGTCTAATTGTTATTTTTATAGTCTTTGATGCCAGAGGCTTATCTGGTTTCAGAAATTCCTGAGGGAAATATTCCATTGTTTGTGGTATAAGATTTCCTTTAGTATATAGTTAGAGTTTCAAAAGATTTCTGATAGATTCTGACTTCTTTAAATAGAAGTTCAAAGGTTATTATTGAGATACAACACATGTGTGACTAAAGATACCTGTTGCTTTATTTTACTATCAGAGCATTCGTTCAAATAAATACATGATTGCTAGTGACTGACGACTTTTTGACAACTATAATATTTTAAGAGTAAGATAACAGTAATATTAGCTATTATTTAAATCTTGATTAAGTAATATATAGGGATTACTGAGAAAAATCAGGTATGTATTTCCGATTTTTCAGCTTTTTGTATTGGAGCCACAACCGGTGGTGTTCAGGGTTATTCTTGGCTCTGCATCGAGGAGTCATTCTCGGGCCACAGTATGGGGTGCCAGGGATTGAACCTGGCCGCATGCAAAGCAAAAGCCCTGCCCATTGTGTTCTTGTTCTAGTCCCCAGGTATTTCTAGGAGCGATTCACTAATATATGGGAGAGAACAGGGCTGTACATAGAACAAGTAGTCCTCCTTTTTTTTTTTTTTTTTGGTCTTATTTGGGATTCTGAATCACTATTCATGAATAAACTATTTGTTGTAGATACCTGTTTTTCTTTTTTTTTTCTTTTTTCTTTTTTTTTTTAGTTTTTGAGTCTTTGGACCACACTGGGTAGTGTTCAGGGGCTATCTCGGCCTCTTTGCTTAGAGTGAACCCCAGCCTTGTTGGGGGGACCATATGTTGACCAGAGTTAAACCAGGGTTGGGTGCTTATGAGACAAGTGCCTTATCTCCAGGTCTACTTCTCCAGCCTCTCCTTATAAATACTTTAAAAGGATCATTTATAAAATAAGGTTTGTTTATGAAATTCTGCAAGGTTTGTATTATTAAACATTTATTATCCTTAAATAGTTTGCTCCACTGCTAGTAGTGGTAATATTAAGAAATGTTCTCTCACTTGGGAAGTCCAAAATTTGTTCTTTTTAAAGATTTAGTGTTAGGTTGCATAAGAATATTCAGTGATTTTAGAATATATTGGCATGTTATTATGTGAAATAAATAGGTTATAATATAGTTTATTAATGATAAGCCTAATCTATTGAGATTCATATACGAAGATAAAAGATTAGCTTATGTGTTGGTAGTAATGACTACAAAATAGGTGATTACATAAATTTTATTTAATTTTCCTAAAACTTTACTTTTTCCTAAAATTCACATCAGTTTTCCTAAAACTTTACATTGTTTTAAAAATAAATATATTTAAAATGTTCGTTGATTATATAAATATTGGGATAATCATTTAGATGCTGCAATGCTGAGATGTAACCATGCTCTTGGTTGATAAGGTATTTTAGCATAGTCCCATTAAGTATATTGAGGCTTTCATGAGAAATGAAATGGTTAGAATAAAATTATCTAATGCCTGGATATTGCTTACTTTATTAGTCCAGGCAAGTATAAGGTAATATAAAATATTACCTTCCTGTGATTTTCAGTTAAAGCCCCCTGATATTTCATGTTAAACATTTGCTGGAAGTTTTATTTTAGCATTGTAGTTATACTTAAATTCTTGTTCTCTCTCAAAATATACTCTTTCATTTTTAGGCATTATCCAATTGGTTTGCTATTTGATCTTCTTGCATCAAGTTCAGCTCTTCCTTGGAACATCACAGTACATTTTAAGGTATAGTTTAAATAGCATTTCCCACTTGTCCCACTTGTGGTACTTAGTAAGTAGACTTAGAGTAGAATTTTTTTTTTTCCTGAGAAGGTTTATTGCTTTTTTTTCCTGACACTTTTTAACTGCTAAACTGCCGTTAGAGTTCATCTATAAAATATTTTTCAATTTGTTCCTGATTAGCTCTTCAAGTATAATTGCCTCTTTGTTGGAGCTTAATGCATTGTTTAATATTGATAGTATTTGAAATGCATTCATTTAAAAGGACAAATAGGAAATCCATAGATTCTGAGAGTAATGGGATCCTGGGATTGGGGAGGGAAAGAATACTTTTGAAAAACTCCAAAGCAAGTTTGAATGAAATGAGACAAAGGATTGAGAAACGATTCCAAAGACTTGATCTAAATTTGTTTTGAGAAATAATTCCAATAGTTTTTAAGGTGTAACTAGATCTTTTTGGTAACCATTTTGTGAAATCACTGCCTGTAGTTGCTCATCTGTTCTTCTTAAGGTACTTTCCGTCCTGTTTTGATAAACTTGAGTTTGAGGATTACTGGCAGTCTTTACCTATCATTTTTACTTTAAATGCTTTTCTGCACAGGGCTTTGTTGCCACAGATTTGAGATTGGCACTATAGAAAATAATGATGTTATTCTGAAACCAATGATTTTCATTTACTGTGTTACCTTGCAAATCAGAAATTGTATATAATAATAATATACTAACTTTATAATGCTATAAAGATTAAATTACTCTAAGTATAATCAGAGAGACTCCAGAATCCCTAATAAGATGGACTCTTACTGGACTGGGGATGTTTTTCAGTGGCAGAGCACCTACCTTTTACTCAGCTACACACATAGTCCCCTCTGCTACGTTTACATTTATACTGATCTGGAAAAACACGAAAAGTAAAATTGTTTGCATGTAAGCACATGGTAAGCAAGGCAGTGTACCAAACTATATTAAATATCATTGTATTATTTAATAATGCACTCGTATTATAAAAATAATACCAATTTCACTTAAAACTGCTCTGGAGGACGTGGTATGGAGAAAGTCGTATAAATTATTAATATTAACTTGCTTGAGAGCGGGGGACATGAAATTACTGATAGTTGAGTCTTAGGCATACAGTATTCCAACACCAATCCCAGCACCAGTGTCAATTTACCTCCACCTGTGTTCCCTGCTTCTTCCTACCCCCACCCCAACCCACCCCCACATTGACAGGCACATTTCAAAGTTCTGTGGTTGTAGTTTGGCTCTCGTGTTTTCAGTGTTGTTGAGTCTATTCTTTGGATATATAGCAATACATTCTCCTACATCACTGGTATAACCAAGGCTTCTGACCCCAATTCTCCCATTACTTCTTATCTTTTTCTTTTCTATCCCTCCATTTCTTCTCAGTCGTTATCTTTCCAAACTCTGGGGTCAAGAGTGATCTAGACATCCCCCCTTTACTACACTACATTTCCTTATCTAGTTATTCTATATACCACAGATAAGTGAGGTCATCCTGTGTTTGTCCTTCTTCTGACTTAATTTAAAGTGATTTCTTCTAGCTCCAACTAGGTTGCAGCAGATTGCGTGATTTCACCGTTCCTTGCAGCTGCCGAGTATTCCTATGTACTGTGTCTATATATCTTCATAATTCATTCATCTGCTCTTGGACACCTAGGTTAATCCCATATCTTAGCTATTGTACTAAGTGCTGCAAAGAGTAATTGTGTGTATATGTCCTTTTGAATGAATGCTTTTTTGTCTTGGGGCTAAATGCCCAAAAGTGGAATTGCTGGGTCTTATGGCAGCTCAGTTCTAAGCTTACTGAGGACTTCAATACTGTTTTCCACTAGGGTTGAACCAGACAACATTTCCACCAGTAGTGGATGAGAGTTCCCTTTTTACCACATCCCTGCCAACATTTAACCACATTTTTATTAGCTTGGATATTTGCATACTTTAACCAGGATGAATTATAGGATATTGAATCTGAAGTAAATGAGATAATCCATCCATTTCCTATTAAGCCAAACATAAAAAGATATTATAAAGTTATAAAATAATGCTCGTATTCTCCCCTAATTTTTGTTATCCTGAAAAATTATTTTTTATGAAAACATGATTTTAATTTAATAGTTAATGGATTTATTCTTAGTAATTTAAATGAATTGCTCTTTGAGGTTCATAGGAAATCAAATATTTTCTTCCCAGCAAAGTTTGTTAGAGAAATTAAATTAATAAGGATATAATTAAGGCAGAATCTTAACACAAAAAAATTTTAGAAAACATTTCAGATTTGCTCAGGCTTCCAAGTGTTTAAATTAGTTACTATTATCTGGCCTTCCTCCATGGCAGAGCCTGGCAAGCTACCCATGGAGTATTCGATATGCCCAAAACAGTTAAAACAAGTCTCACAATGGAGATGTTACTGGTGCCTGCTCGAGCAAATCGATGAACAATGGGATGACAGTGCTACAGTGACGGTGCAGTGCTATCTGGCCTCACTGCAGGAAAATTATTGGCCAGATTTCTTCTCTGTATTAAGTTGCATTTATTTCAAGTTACATCAAAATATAGCTTGCCTTAAAGATTGTTCCCACATATTTGATAGTTTATACTGTTTGAACAAGCCTATCTGTTCTATTGCATTACTTTTGATTGATTATAATGAAACTGAGTAACAAGTTTTCGGGGAGGAAAATCAATGCTTTTTACAAACAGGAATTAAGGTTTATGTTATCAAATGGTGTGTTAGTCTTTTTCTTTTTCTTTCTTCCTTTTTCTTTTTTTTTTTTTTTTCCCTTTTTGGGTCACACCTGGCGATGCTCAGGAGTTAATCTGGCTCTGCACTCAGGAATCACTCCTGGTGGTGCTCGGGGGACCATATAGGATGCCAGGAGGGACCCAGATTGGCCACGTGCAAGGCAAACACCCTACCCTCTGTACTATCACCCTGTCCCCCATTCTTTTTCTTTTTATTACTTTTTTTGGAATACCAGGGATTCAACCAGGTCGGCTGCGTGCAAGGCAAAATACCCTCCCTGCTGTACTATCGTCCCGGCCCCAGTCTTTTTCTTTGATGATGTTGTATTGTGTCAGATGCTACCTAAGCTTTAATCAGACTGCTTTGAGTTTATTTCTTTCATAGTTATTTTCAAAGATACTGATTTTCACTAGATTTTATGCAGTGCTGAAGTCTCCCCTGCCTTGTTACTCACCCCCTTCCCCAACCGCCACACTTGCTTCATTTTGTAGTTTAATTGAATTCTTATTGTGTGGAGAAACCTGTTCAAAACTTCACATAGACATATTTATTTGAATTTTTACATATGTCGATACTAATAATTTGAATTATAATTTATGCATATAATGAATGCATGAAATAAGTGAGTTTTACTATCTAGAATACAGCTTTTCAAACTTTAATGGACATCTGAATTATTTCTTATTAAAATACATTTTTTCATTTTGCTTCTGTAGGTTTCAGTTGAGGTCAGCGGTTAAGTGATTTTAATACCCACAGATAAATGCAGTGTTTATTAAAATTGGATATTAGTTTCCCATGTTGCATTTACAAAACATTGAAAATTTAAAAGATGATCTTGAGTGTAGAACCAAATAACTGGAAAGGTGATTTATAAAATTAATGCTTTTTTAGGTTTTTTTAAGATTTTTGATAGAGGAGTATATTGTAGTTGTTTAGTATAATTGCTTTGAAACAAGTAGGTCTGGATATTTTCCTTCCTTTTTAAATTACTTTCTTAAATAAGAGTTACACTTGCCTTATTAACTTTAAGAACATTATTTATTCCTAAATCTTGATTAGCTTACTGAAAATCAGCTTCTTTGTCCACAATTTTATATTTTGAATACTTTAAATCTCTTAGAAATGTTGAGAGTTGTCTAGTTAGCACACATTTTTTCAACTAGACTTGCCAGTTAACATTTCATTCCCTCTGCTCTATTTCTCTGCTTGTTTTTTTTTCCCCCTTAATTTTTGTTTGTTTGTTTGTTTTCAAAGGTACACAAGCTGTATCTTGCTCTGTGCTTGGAGGCATCTCCTGGGACTCAAACCTGGGCCTGCCACATGCAGAGCGCCTGCTCCTACTCGTTAGTTAACTCCCCAGACCTTTCTCCTTTCTTCTTTGTTTAAAAAAATTATTCCTGTAGACATGCAGCTTGGAAAGTGCATTTAGTCAAAAGATTGTTTACAGTGATTGAAATTTTTATGAAAGTAAGTTAGTGTGATTCAGAAACTGAGGTGAGGACAGTGAGTACTTTAAAATGCTCTGTTCTGTTGCATATTCTAAATATAGAACAGTAAAAACAAAAGCTAACAATAATTTGGTATTTTTTCTCTTCCTGATAATATGGTACTAGATTGGTATATTTTAATAAGAGCAGAAATTTGAATTTTGAAATTGAGTTTGCATTAGCTAAGCAAAACAGGGTAGCATAAGTATTGATGGATCTGTGCAAACACTGCTGAATGATTACAGGTAGACAAAGTAAAAATAGTGTTGTGGGGGTTAGAGTGATAGTTCGGTGAGTAGGGTGCTTGCCATGAATGTGGCCTACCTGGGTTTGATACCTGGCATCCCATTTGGTCCTGAGTACTGCCAGAAATAATTCCTGAGTGCAGAGCCAGGAGTAGCCCCTGAGTATTGTCAAGTGTTACCCAAAAAACAAAAACAAACAAAAAATTTTTTTGTACAGAATTTTTGAAATGTAGCCGTCCATATTGATTCATTCACATAATTACTCCTGGCTAAAAGTCAATTGAGAACTTGATCCACAAATCTAACACCATTATACTCTAGCCCTTATTAAAAAAAGTTTGTCAGTTCCTATTACAGAGTAAGTATTGCTCTCAATCGGCCCTAATAATACTTGCAGTTAAGCCATTTTGGAATCAAGGATGTCCACCAGGCAGAACAGAACTAAAGAAGACAGTGTAACCTAGGTCAGAGGCCCTCAGATTATTTGGCCTGCTGTCTTCTTTTCAGGAAAGCGAAACAAAAACCAACTCAGTGCTCCCCTGGAAATCTACCCTTTTTTAGCAGACAAAGAGAAGATGCCCCCTTTTCCTTGCCCCTGAGCCTACTACCAACACTGCCTCCCCCCAGCCCTCACCCCCCCAATAGTGCCAGCACCATCCAGGGAGGGGCAGAGCCCACTCTGGGAGACACAGATGTAGAGCACTGTACCTTAACCACAGGCACCAGAGTCAGCTGTTACTGGACACGTGCCAAGCAGGAAAATTTGAACCAGAACTAGAGGGGAAAATGCAACCGGCATAAACTGGTCCTGAGAAGCTTTTTTTTTTTTTTTTTTTTTGGGTCACACCTGGCGACGCACAGGGGTTACTCCTGGCTCTGCACTCAGGAATTACTCCTGGCGGTGCTCAGGGGACCGTATGGGATGCTGGGGATCGAACCCGGGTCAGCCGCATGCAAGGCAAACGCCCTACCCGCTGTGCTATCGCTCCAGCCCCCTGAGAAGCTTTTTATTAGAAGCTCAGTGACTTGGACTCAGACTCGAAAAACAATATGGAACTGGAAATAGTAGTATCTGAAGTCAAAGGTTTACTAGATGGGGGGCTAGAGTGATGTGATAGTACAGTGTGTGGGTCACTTTGCTTCCACACTTGCACACGGCTGGCCTGGATTTGCTTCACTGGCACCTCATATGTCCCCCCCAGACCTGCCAGGAATTATCCTGGAATAAGCCCTGAGCACAGCTGAGTGTGCTCCTCCTCCCCCACGCACATTTTGAAAAAAAAAAGAAAAGTTTTACTAGATGGGTTTAACAAGAAACCTTAAGCCTTGGTGAGATTTTGAAGACAGATTTATTGTATTTTTCAATGTGATAGAGAAAAAGAAAATGGGGGATAGACCAGAGTCCCTATTATATTTAGGACAGTAGTATCTGGGACTCTGAACACGTGTAATCAGAGTCTGAGAAGAAAAGAGACAGAATGGGTCAAACAAGATTTTTAAGAGAGTTTTATTTGGGGGGTCAGCGCTAGATTGAAAATTTAGGAGCATTCCTTGCATGCTTACAAACCTGGTTTGTTCCCTGCCACCGCATGTTCCCTGAGCACTGCCCAGTCGAGCTGGATATATCCTGCTACCCCGGTGCCCAGACAGCTCAGGCCCTCACACTGAACTGCTGGCTCAGCTGGCTGAACATCACCTGATTGGGTCTCCGCAGACTCACTTAGCCCCCCCCCCACATTCCCTCTCCGCTGCTCCCCACCCCACCCCACCCCACCCCCACAAAAGTAATTTAACACCAGGGATAGAGCTAAGTGATTTAAAAAAAAAAAGTCCTTGGTGGGGGGAGGCGCACTGGGACCTTTGGTGGTAGAGAATGGGCACTGGTGGAGGGATGGGTGCTGAGCATTGTATGACTGAAACATAACCACGAAAGTTTTTAAGTGTAATTGCACCTCATGGGGATCCATTACAAAAAATAAAAAGTAAAAAATAAAAATATAAATAAAAAGTCTTGCTTTTCATGGGTGAAGTTCTGGGTTCAGTCCTCAGCAATACACGCGCACACACATTAGACTCAGACTTTTTTTTTTTTTTAATTTCCAAGAGTAACCCAGACTGCTTGCCAGCATAAGGATAAGGATTGACACACAATGCAATGAATTAAAAGTGAGAGGGAGGACATAAACCCAAGCAGTTAATTTATGAGCAGTTAATTTTATTTGTGAATGCTAAGACAGTTCAGTGAGACAGAATAGCTTTCCAGTGGGCAGTTGTGGGGCAGCTGGATACTCACATGCAGAAGGATGGAATTGGCCCCTGTGAAACTGTTGCTGAGGATGTGGCTCAGCAGTAGGGCAAACTCCTTACACATCGCAGGCCCTGGGGTCCTTCCTAGCACTGCTGAAGCTGTCTTGTGCAGTCACTGGGTGGCACTGGTTGCAGTCTGATACCTAGCACCTCATTAAGGATGGCATACGGGGCAACGTAGGAATGGGTCAGAGGTCCAAATCTAAGAATTTGACTGGACCAGGGAGATGGTCCGAAGGACTGTCACTCATTCTTTACATGCCAGAACCTTGGGTTTGATTGGTTCTGGGCACTTGGTGGTGCCTGAGTCTCCCCTGAGGACTGCTGGGTGTAGTATCCCATTCTTAGGATTCAGTGATGAAAAGACAACCTAATTAAAAATGGGCACGAGGTTAAGCAGATAGGTCAAGTGGAAGAGCTGAGTTTGTTCTCTGGCACCATGTGCCCTTCCCCTATTGCTCTGCCCCTGGGCCCTAGCACCAGACTGCCAGGCCAGCAACACTGGGCCGAGTGAGCATTGCCGGGAGTTGCCCTGGGCCCCGAAGCACTGCTGGAGATAACCCCCATAAAAATACATAGGGGCAAGGGATTTCAGTCGATATTCTTGATCGATAAATAGCCAGTGAGCACCTAAATAGATGCTCAGCATCATTAGTCACTAGGGAATTGGAAAGCAAAATACCAGTGAGTTACCTCTTCACAGTCATTCAACAGTTGGACTGGAACTGATTGTCTCAGCTGTTCTTTGTGCTGTAGGCAGTTGTGACCAGTGGGTAGGTCGGTAGATATCATGGTTCACCTTTACTCAGCAGAAACAATTTGATCGGACATTACATTAGATATCATTCTCCTAGTGACTAGAAGGAGGTATGACAGATTCTTTGTAATTTTAATATAAACTTTAGGAAATACATAATTCAAGTGTCTTTTCTTTTGGTAGGAGGGCATCTGCTATGAGTTTCTTAGTCACTCATGAGCTTTCTCTGACTTGTCTGAATGCATGTTGACTGTTAATACGGTAACCTCAGTACTCTGATTAAATGCCATTGTCTGCTGTATACTCTTTGACCTTTTTTTTTTAACTAAAGAACTCAGTAACTTTTGAGGAGTAAAAGTTTGTTTGAGTTTAATGATTAATTCCCATGTTAGGTCCTGTGAAGGAAGGGTATTCCAGAGTGGCTGAAAGCAGTGTCTCAAGTCAGATTCCCTCCTTCCAGCATTTGGGAGCTGTATGAATCTCTGGACTCTTGTTTCCCCACCGAGGTTTAATTTTTTTTTTTAATCTATAAAACAGAGAAAATAGCAGTGCATTCCACAGGAGTTGTTGTGAAGATTAAATTGTCTAATCCATTTAAAGATCACAGTGGCATATACTAAGTATATAATTAGTTTTTTAAAAATTTTGACTTTCAGAGAGGTGATAATCTCATTGTTGTCACTTTTTTTTTTTTAAACTTTAAGCATCATGATTTACAGAGTTCACAATACAGTTGTTTCAGGTATTCAGTGTTCCAATACCAGCCTCGCCACCAGAGTCCCCTTAACCTCCACCACTGTCCCCAGTTTCCCTCCCATCTCCCAAACCTCTTCCCTTAGCAGCACTGATTAATTTAATTTATATTGCTTATTACAACATATATCTGGTAATGTTGTTACTAAAGTCATGACCTGAGGATTTACTGAGTTGATAGGTCTGAGTACAATTAGTTTTAGCTATCATAACCTGGTTTTTCTATGAAAAGTCATCTCATTTGCTTAGCATTTAAAGATCATAACCTCACCTTCCTAAAGATTCTGTTGTATCGTGTAAATTGAGCTATTTAAGTAAAAAAGCTACATTTTTGAGCAACTTTGCTAAGGTTTTATTGACATACAACAAGTAGTACCTATTACAACATTGGTAAGTTTATTGCACGTTTTATGGATAAGAATCCATAAAATCCAAAAATCCATAATCTATAAATCCATAAAATCCTCTAGAAAGGCAACTCAGCTCTTGCTTTGTACTTGTGAAGCCCTTGGTTCCATTCTGAGTATTATCACCAAAAAATAGTGCTTGGTCATACATGTTCATTTCCCTGTTGATAATAACTTTTATTATTTGACTGCTTCCTGGTTTTTGTTACAAATAGAAAGTGCTAACTTTTTTTTCTTCTGGTTCTTTTTTTTTTTTTATTGAGGTAACATCGGTGTATAGAGTGTAGGTGCCTGTATGTCTTAGGCTTATGGTGCTAACCGCACCGTATCTGCCCCCAAATATCCCTCCATTCTTGGCCATTGAACCCGTTCAACCCTCTTTCTGGGCTCAGTTCTCTGGTTAGAGTTAGGTTTGTGTTCATTGGACATTGTCTCTTCCCTTGTTTTGTTTTTTTACTTACCATATTTGTATGAGATCGTCCATCTTATGCTGTGGTGGCTGCTACATGTTTATTAGGAAGCCTGTTTGAATACTGCTGTCTATTCTGACAATGCCGGGCCGCAGCAATGAGCTTGCACTGTGCGCCCAGCAGCTCAGTCCCCGGGGCCCATCATGATACTCGACAGCAGTGCTTCCCAGAGTGCAGCTGCCAGCTGGGGGCCCCTGAAATTGGGGGTGCTTTTTGTGCGTTCACTTTAAGAAGGTGTATTTTGCAGAAGAGTGCTGACTGACTTTTTTTCTTTCTGGAAAGTGGATGTAGGGTAAATTAGTTTGGAAACCTTTGCTCAACAGGCCATTTTACTTTCAGTGTAGTCGTCAATAAATTACATGACATAACCAGTACTTTATTTAAAAATTAGCTTTGTGTTAGGTGATTTTTCACAACCAGAGGTTATTTGGAGCATTCTGAGCCTGTTTATGGGAGACTAGGCCAACGTATAATGTTTGGCAGGTAAGGCATATTCACATTATTTTTTACTTAGCATTTTTTCAGCTTACATGATTGCATCAGGATGTAACCCCATTGTAAGTAGTGTAAGATCTGTAAAGATACTGTAATCATTCATGAATGTTTTTTTGTGTCAGACAGACACTTTGGTAGGAGGCGGGGGTTGGGTCACGCACCTGGTGTTGTTCAGGGGTTACTCCTGGCTCTACACTCAGGAATTACTCTGGTGGTGCTCAGGGGACCATATGGGATGCTGGGGATCTAATCCCTGTCAGCTGCATGCAAGGCAGGTGCCCTACCTGCTGTACTATCACTCTGGCACATATACTTTTTTCTTTCTCTCCACTAAAAATCTAGTTGTAGAATGATTGGATCAGGTAGTGGTTATATATTGAAGAAACTACCAAACTGTCTTCCAAAACTCTCAGTGCCATTGTACATTCCCATCAGCAGTGTTGTGAGAGGTTTTTTGCTTTGTTTTGGGGCCACACCTGGTGATGCTCAGGGTTACTCCTGGCTATGTACTCAGGAATTAACTCCTGGCGTACACGGGGATCATATGGAATGCGTGTAAGGCAAATACCCTACCCTCTGTGCTGGTGCTCTAGCCCCAGCAGTGTGAGATTCTATTCCATGTTCTTGACAACTTTGAATAATCAAAGCTGTTTTACGAATGATTTATCTTTCACACCATTTTGTATGTTTCTGTAAACACATATTACAGAATAATTACTTAGAAAAGTTATAAAAATTTCAGATGACTACAGATTTATAACTTATTTGTAAAAAATATTTAGAGGTGTACTGAAATCTTTTATTGAGAAGATAAAAGGCAGTCTGCTATAAAATATTGGAAAATTGGAAGCAATATAGTTTTTTAAGAAGCTAATTTTAAGATATTTGACATATTTTATATTTATGTGTTTTCTTTTGGTAGAGTTTTCCGGAGAAGGATCTTCTGCATTGTCCGTCTAAGGATGCAATTGAAGCTCATTTTATGTCTTGTGTGAAAGAAGCTGATGCTCTAAAACATAAAAGTCAAGTAATCAATGAAATGCAGAAAAAAGATCACAAGCAACTCTGGATGGGATTACAAAATGGCAAGTATAACAGTATTTCATTTCTTCCTGTTGTGAGGATGGCATGGGATTGGACCTTGCCAGTGGTGAAGGAACTGTTCCTAGCAGTGTCCCGGGGACCAGGCCAGCGTCAGCTGCGTGCAGCATAAGAACCTTGACTCCAGCATTATCTCGCTAACCTGCAATGTTAATTTCTACAAAGCTGATGTAAAGTATGAAAGAAATCATCTTGTGAGTAATTGATTTAGAATATGTAGTTTTTGTTAAACTATCAGTTAGACAACTCAGGACATATGTGATTTCAGTAGTACAAGGGACACCCTTGTTACGAATAGGAATACTTTATATAAGATTTTCTCATTATCTAAGATATGATCCAAGTCATGAATTTGCTTATTAGTTTTGAAGTAAGCTCTTTAGTGTCATCTCTGGCATTTCTTAACTTGATTATAAGTTTTGATAAGATAGACCTTCAAATTGCCGTGCATACAAATTCTTATTAAGTGATTAAAATGTGATATTTTAAGAGACTTGTGTGTAGAAAGTTAAATTGAAGGGGAAAAGACAGAAATCTTCCAAAGAGAGAAGGGATCTGAAAATAATTTACTTTCAGATTCAAAATAAATATACAAATGCACATTGAAGTAGATGCTCTTAAAATGTTCTGAGAGTGGTGAGTCTGCTGTAAAATGCTTAGGGACTCAGCAAATGGTTCCAAACAGGGTTAAAATGTTTCACTTGAGGTATTAGAGAATAATGGCCAGAAATAGTGAAAGAAAGGCCTAGCTTATTAGTTCTGTAGGACAAATTACTCGAACTTTCAGTTTCTCAATCATTAAAACAAGAGAATATCTCATGTTCTGTTACAGTGTCTTCAGTGACTTTAATGGAAGCTAATACAGTTAATGTAAAAACATTTTAAAAGAAGGAAAGCTGTCTTGTTAAAAGAATTACTGCAAAGTAATTCTGGAACAGGGTAGGCAAACTATGGTCATGGCTAATAAATACAGATTGATTAGAGAGGCCTGGGAGACAGTTTAGTGGTTGAGAACGTTTGCCTTGCAAACGGATGTGAGATGAGAGGCTCAGTCCCTGGTGCTACCACGTGTGCTGGGTGCCACTGCCTGTGACCCCCCCCTGTGCTGCAGGCAGTTTCTGACTCTACCGAAACCAGCTGTGTGAGCACCACAGGAAAGAGCCACACTGTGGGTGGCTAAAACATGTATGAGCATCATGCCCAGGAAGTGTTAAGTGCTGGCAAACACTTGTAACTACCATGTGCTTTAGACCACTAAGTGTGCGACTCTTCGACAGGACTGCATCTGAATGCACAAGCACCACACCTGGGTGTGAGTATTGCTCCTACTCACAACCGCTACAGGGAAAGGATGGGGGAAATAAACACTTTTTCTTTTTTTTTTTTTTTGGGGGGGGGGTGCTTTTTGGGTCACACCTGACGATGCACAGGGGTTACTCCTGGCTCATGCACTCAGGAATTCCTCCTGGCAGTGCTTGGCGGACCATATGGGATGCTGAGGATCGAATCTGGGTTGGCTGCGTGCAAGGCAAATTCCCTACCCGCTGTGCTATTGCTCCAGTCTCTGTCCCACTTTTTTTTTTTTTAAAAAAATGATTTATTAGAATCCAGCCATGTCTATTCATTTATAATTACCTCTGGTTGCATTCATACTGTGACAACTGTGTTAAATACTGGGACAGAGACCGTGCCACCCGCAGAGGGAAATACTTCCTGTCTCTGAAGCCATGTGTCAGTCCATAGGAGACACCAAGCCAACAGCTCAGAGTCTCCCTTGACCTACAGAATGAATCCAACAGTACAAGTTTGAACTTAGTGTAATTTAACATATCAGACTTCGTTGGGTGCTAAGTCTGGAAGTACTACCTCCATTGATTTTTTTTTGGGGGGTGAGGGGGCGTAAAGTTCCATTTTGTCTTATCTCACTTTCCTTCTTTGACATGACTTTTTAGGTTATCCTCATTACAGTAATTTTATTTAATTTAGTTTTTGGACTACCCCTGGCCATGCTTGGGGGACCAGGCATTACTTGGGGTTTAAATACCCAGTTCTCAATTGTTTGTTTTTTTAAATAGTATATAACTCCAATCCTCTCAGTCTTCTTCGTAGTTTTGTGCATCTTCTTAATTGCAATACTGGCTGAGGGATGCACCTTATGTGGTGCTCACACACTCCTAGGTGCAGTGTGGTGGGGAAATTGTGGGGAGGTGTCAGGACTGTACTCGGTACCTGTGGCTGTGCTGGGGAGTAGACTCAAGACCTTATGCTTTTGCAAGACCATAGACTTGATTTAACCATCAAGCCATCTTCTGGCCCCCACTTACATGCTGATGCTCATTTCTGTTGACTTTATGATGTCTTTCTCCTTTTATTTTTTAGCCAAAAAATATTTTTTGAATCCTCAGCTTGTACCACACACTGCGCTGGGAACTGGTGCTCATCTGGCAGTGCTGGAACACACATGGACCCTATTTGCATGAGTTTATAGCCCAGTGGAAGCAGAGTATTTGTTTTCATGTCCTCGTGGCTCTCTGTGTTTTTGCTCTAATTTTGTCACTCTGGTTTAGTTAATAGTTTATGTATTCTGCTAGAATATATATTTTCCCTGACTAGATTGTATCATGCATTTTTATATCCTTTGCACCTGGAATAGTCTTAGGATATTGACTGAAATGATTATTTTGTTTTTCTTTACTACTATGAGGAAATAATATGAATAGCGTATTCTATATAGTTTAATATTGCTATAAATAGAGAAAGTACTTACTTGATTTTATTCGTGGAAAACATGTTTATGTTTAAGAATTCTCTACCTTAGGTTCTACTTGAGAAGTTAAAGATATTTCAGCTTTGACTAATACAATTCTGAATCCGTCAAAATTGAGACGTAGCAGGTGGCATTTTTTTTTTATCCAGAGCTGCACCTGTAGAGCACAGCAAGTAAATAACGATTTAAACATTTTTTGAATACTTTCAAATGCTAATTTTAATTTTTCAGATCTCTATGAAAGAGAAATAAGAAAAGCTTTTGAAACCAAGAAAACTCATTTAAGGCATACTGTGCCTTTCAATGTTTTTTATGGGTTTTCATTTTCTTTACAAAAGTTTTTAACCTCCCATGAAAAGAAATTAATGACCACAAGAAAAGAAAGTAGCAGTTTTATTAATTAGAGGCAGTTGTTGCTATAAGTACAGGCTGTTTTCTATTAAATGTCATGTTCTTTTTTAAATACCACTAATTTTATGTTTTCAGTGAAGCTATTTTTCTTATAAGTTACAGCTTTAAGGGAATTTCTAAATATTGTTTTAGCACAATTTATTGACTTTGTTTTTAGCTTAAATATACTAAAAATGGATGATGTTAAATCAGTCTAATATCTTTGAATATAATATAAATTTTGATTGTTAAATTTGTTGAAAATTTATATTATCTCTAGTGTGGTTGATCTTATTTAAAGAAATTCTTATGGTAGTGTACCATTTTAACCTCAGAATTGCCTTTTATGTAGAAAGAGTAGTAAGCTATAGGTGATTTTTATTATGAGTCATGATATTGTAAAAATTCCTTTGAGGGCCGGAGTGATTGTATGGTTGATTGTTCATTTGCTACGGCCAGCCTAGGTTCGATCCCCGACTTCCCAAATGGTTCCCTGAGCACAGCCAGGAATAATTCCTGAGTGCAGAGCCAGGAGTAACCCCTGAGCATTGCTAGGTGTGGCTCCCAAAATAAACCAAAAAAAAGTTATTTTGGTAGATGACATAAAAGATAAATGCAGTGATTCTAGCTCTTTGGAAGCTATAGAAATAGATGAATTTTAATTGCCTTTTTTTTTATCAGTTACATATGATAGGACAAGCATTGATTTGATAATTCGTTGTTTTGGGTGAAGCATTGAATCTGATCTTTACTTTGCTAAATCTCTTATTGTTTGCCTTGGTAGATCACTTTTCTCTCTATGCCGGAGTTTCCTTTTAAATATAAAGATGATGACACCACACAGAGGAAAATTCATTGACTACAAAATGTCCATATATTCTGATGCAAAATATGCTTACTTGATTCCAGAAAGGTTTCTTGGAAGAATAATTATAGTTACTAATTTCTTTCCATTTTCCTCTTCCTCCATCATTTAACCAGGACTTAGTAGGAGGTAATAGCTTTCCAACAATACTTGTGTCATATATGGCACTTAAACAGATTTTTGAAGTCAATTTAGTGTATGAAGATTTAATTCTGTGATTCTTTTTTTAAATGGTGTCAGATACTGTTGTGGGAGTAGAAATATAAAAGGTAATTTCCTAAGTAGAACTGCCAATAGGAAACATAAGTAAACTTGTGGATCTCTTCTTTTAGTGAAATTTTGAAATCTTCCTATTTTTAGCAAAATTTATTTTTCTTTTTTTAATGTAAGGGTCACATCTAGCCGTGCTTGGGGCCCTGGAGCTTCTCTGTGCACCAGCCAGCATTGGTCAGGCCAGTGGTGCCCTGGCTCTCAGGACCATACCCAGTAATGTGGGGGCTAGACGAGTGCCATACCCATTGGAGCTTGGCACTCGTCGGGACTATATGTAGCGGTGCTGAGGGGGGTCAAGAATTAATCAGTTTTCGAAAGCAATATTTATTGTACACAGAGAATTATACCCAGGGATTTGGTACTAGGGGCTAGCCTGTGTTAAGTGCACAGAGACAGACTGCTGGGGTGGCAGTATAGAGAGGCATGGTCACTTTCCTAAGAGGCTTATTCTAACATGTGTGATTAGGTGGTGCACTCTAAGTAGAGCCTTTAAATAGTTACTGTGCTTATAACTTGAGTTGCAGAGGAAGGAGTAAGAGAGAACAGGGACAGGGCTTCTAGTAAAAGTGTTCGGGCATAAGGCATGCTTTGGATTATTCTCCAAAGCAGAAAAGAGCTTGGTAACTTCTCGGAGCTCAGAGGAGTACGTGTTGACTGGAGCATGGTGATAGTATTGAAATTAGACATAGAACTTTATTCAGAACTTTATAGGTCATTTAACTGATAGTGAACTTCAGTCTCTGGCTCTGTGGTGTCTTCCGGGACTTGCTGCTGTGTCTCTGGCTTTTGATCTCTTTCGAGATTTGTTTATGAGTTTCTGAAGCAACGCCAGTAATAGAGTTTACAGAGTGGTGCTGGAGTTGGTTCGTGGGGGTGACTGCCAGTACTTCCATGTGTATTGGGAATGTGTACTGGATATAAAGCAGTGGTCAAAACAGGTTGACATTCTTACTCTTACATTTCAAATTATAGTGGGAAAATACAGTATAAATAAATAAAAGTAATAAACAAAACATATATTATATGTCATGCGATACGTGCTCTAAAGGGAAAAATTAAATAAGGAAAGTTGAGAAAGATTTCTGTAGGACTGGGCATTGCTCTTTAAAAAGGAAAGTCTATGCCAATAAAGAAAGAAACTTGAAGCAAAATACGCACTTATCTGGGGCTAACCTTTTCCTTGGTAGAGGGAACAACAAGGGCAAACACTGTGAAGTAGGAATTTGCTAGTACTTTTGAAGACCATGAAAAGCTACAAAAATTTTGGTTTTGGCTATTGATTTTACAGTCTTCTCACTGAATGCAATAAAGTACTGGAGCTGTTTATATTAAGTTAGGGAAGGCCTCTATAAGATGATAGTTAACATAAAATCGTAAGGATGAGAGGGAACTGTTCACACTGGGCAGTTGCATACTTCAAGGAGATAAAGCAAAGCCAGAATTTGGATGCTTTAAAGGATTAGAAGAAGGCCAGTATCTTCTGGTTAGAGTAGCAGAGGAGAAAGAGTGACCCAAAATGACGTGTTGGAGAGACGGGGAAGAACTAGATGCTGTGTGTATGGTAGGCTTCTGTTGGCAGAGGAGCGTATTTAGGTTTTGTGTGCTGTAGAAAGCCGTTGGGAGGTTTTTAGCAGGATATTGAGATACATAATGCAAATGAAAGCATTCTGGCCATTAAATGAGATAGGAGTGCAAGTGGAAAGGCTGTAGTGGTAGACATACATGTAAGATGGTAGTACCTTTTACATTGACGATGATAGAGATGGAGAAAAATTAATATGGTGTTTCAGAGGTAGAATTGAAGGAATCAGATAATTTATCATATAAAAAGTAAGGATGGAGGGCAGCACAGAATTGCTCCCGGGTTCTGATGTGGACAGACAAATGGTAGAGGTGTTTTATTTTGAGATATGAAATAACTAGATATAGAGTAAACTTGGGATGGGAAACAAAAGCCAAATTGAGGAGAGCTTTGAGGCCAAAAGTTTGATAATTGTCTCTGAGGCAGTCATGTCAGGCAAACATCTCTGAATGCAGCAGCTATGTGTACCTGGGTCGAGAATTCAACATGAGGAACGACTTGACACCAGAATTTCGCAGGAGGAAGAGAGCAGCGTGGAACGCCTTCAAGAGCGTCAAAGAAGTGGTTAAGAGGATGAAGAACCTCCGGCTCCGGGCACATCTTTTCAATTCCACACTTCTTCCTGCACTAACATATGCCTCGGAGACCTGGGCCCTACGCAAACAGGATGAGAACGCTATTCGGGTCTCCCAAAGAGCAATCAAAAGAGCTATGCTTGGATTATCATGTCTCACTCAAGTGAGAGAAGGAATCCAGAGTTCCGACCTCCGTCGAAGGTCAAGAATCAGGGACACTGTTTCATTTGCCAAGGCATCAAAAATCAAATGGGCCGGACCTATAATGCGATTCAGAGATGACCTCTGGTCTAGAGCTGTTACCGACTGGATTCCAAAAGACCACATGGCTGCCCACCAACGAGATGGTCAGACTTCTTCGTCAAAACCCTGAATGAACGATTTGAGGCTCTTCCTGTTCCTGGAGCGAGCAGGTATCATTGGGCTACACTAGCACGAGACAGGGACAAATGGAAACATTACGGGCGCCCGCTCAAGCAAATCAAGGATCAACGGGATGACAAGTGACAAGTGATACAAGTGAGGCAATCATGTGGAGATGTATTGAGTTAGTTGTTTATAGTTAAAAATTGTAAGGATATGTCAAACAAAAAATAGACTTAGAGATTTGAATTGAATGAGATAGGTTCTAATTTCATGCTCACTTACTTTCACAATAAGTGCCGTCCTTATTATTTTGTCTTTAAAGATGCAGTAGTTAAAATTCACAATGATAGATGGCAGTGAACTAATGCAACGGTCCCATATAATCCTCATGTTTATTGATTTTGAGAGGTGGGGGCACACCTGGTGATGTTCAGGGATTACTCCCGCTCTGTTTTCAGGAACTACTTCTGGCAGTGTGTGAGGGACCTTAAGGGATACTGGGGATTGAACTCAGGTTGACTGTGTGCCAGGCCAGTTAGTCCTCTACACACAATACTATCACTCTGACCCTTGATAATTGTTGAATCTTCATAGCCATTATTGTATGTTCTTACTGCACACAGCTAAACATTTCCAAGACTGTTTTTGCCTACAGTACAATAAGGTAAATTCAAAGTAAATTTGGTAGTAATTTGGATTACAACTTCTTACAGTACTTTCGGTAGATTTGGCAGCAAACACCATGATTAAGACTTGGCAAAAACATTTAGACAGTTATTTCATAACATACTATAAATTATACTAACACATTTATTGAATGCTTCCATTACCAGCAAATGGGCATATATCGCAAAGTTTATTGATAGTAGCATTTTTTTTAAATATAAGTTTTATGTTCATTATAACACATTTAAAATTTTTATAGCTTTCTTTTGCCTGGGAACACACCTGGTGATGCTTAGGACTCATTTTTGGCTCTTTGCTCAGAGATCACTCCTTGTAGGACTTGAAGGGACCATATAGAGTAATGGGCATTGAACCTGGGTGAGCCATATGCAAGCACCCAGCCTGCTGTGCTATCTCTTCAGCCCTAAAATTTATACCTTCTAGTATGTTGTCATTGTTTTTATAACTTCAAGAAGGCTCAAGAACCTTTTCCTTGTGAATGTTGACACTTATACACATTTTTTAATAAATAATATTCACTCTTAGAATCATGACCTATCATTACTATTTGAGTTTATATTGTGATTCTTTTCTTCTTTAAAAGTCATACGTGCATATTTTTTGCACATATAGATTAACCTATTTTTTTTTTTAATGAAAATGAAGGATTTTGTTAGTTCTAAGAGATCAGAAAAATCCCCAAAGGTACTTTCCTAATATTTTATTTAGTCCATTAGCTCATCTATTTTCCTTAGAGCAATATTTTCTCAAAGTTTGGACACTGGATGAGAAGCATCAGCATTACCTAGGAACTGACTAGAAATGCACCTTGACCAACTGAATCAGAAACTTGGGGACAGACCCAGCAATCTGTAACTCAACAAGATCTCTGGTTGATTATTGTGTGCTAAAATTTCTAAATTTAGTTCTGGTGTTCACATATTCTCTGGTTGTTGAACTCACCAATGTGTGCAAGTTCTGGAACTAAAATGTGCAATCCCCATAAGCTCTGTGAGTAAAGCACCATGCCCAGGTTCTGTACACTAGAAATCTGTGCACTCAGTTGTGGCACCAGGAGTTCCTGTGTAGCCACCAGTACTGCACTCAGCTCATGTGGACGGTACTGGGAGTTAAACTCTTTGTCTCATGCTGGCAGAATGGGCGGCAGTGGTCACGGTGCCATCCACAGGGCCACCCTATGGGGTTTGGAAAGGCGGAATTCTGGGAAGGCAGTGTTACTGATAAAATGATTTCTCTAGTCCTACTGTATCAGCCAAGTTTTTCCCTGTAGCATCACTTTGGTACTGTTTAATAATACTTTGCCATACAACTTCTAACATGCTTTTTACTTAACATTGATGTTGGTGGTATGTACTGCTGGTGCCTCATGCTTGAATGTGATTTAAATTTGCTATATGAGTAGATGAGGGCTGGGTTCGGGGATACAAATCACCAGCAGTATTAGTACATGACCAATCAGACAAAACTATTAGAAAATGTGATAATTTTGTTCATGTTTTTTGGCTTCCTCACTACATACTAAATGATGAAAGAACTGGTTGTATAATCGTTTCATTTTTCTTGCTTTTAAGTTTCAATTGTGCCTAATACTTAGCTAGATAGGTAAGTACATACATCGGGACCTCCAAAATAAGAACTTGTGCTTGCTTCAGCATGCTCCTTATTTTGTTGCCTAGACTTAATCTAAAGATTCTTAATCATTTGAAAATTGGGAACTTCTTGGTTTATTTTTTGGGAGCCACATTGGGCAATGCTCAGAGCTTTCTCCTGGCTCTGTGTGTGCGTAGGGACCACTCCTGGCAGTGTGTAGGGGACCATATGCATTGCTGGAGATCAATTCGGGGTCAGACAAGTGCAAAGTAAGTGCCTTAAAGCCTTTACTCCAGCCCCGAGAACTTTTTTATAAAAGATTATTTTTCATGTAACTAACCAGCCACAAGTTAGTTAGATTTGCAGTAAAACAGAATTCACCTGGAACTATATTAGTTTTACTAAATTATTATGTCCAGACCTGAATACTTTTATATGCGTTGTCTGAGTGATTTTAAAGTGCTCTTACTTTTCATTACATCTGGAGGTGGTTTGCTTTGTCTATATATTAGAATCATCTGGAGCTTCCAAAATGGACCATGGCAGTGAGTCTAAAATATTTGGTCTGGAGTACGTCTCTGGCATTGTTATTAATATTTAATTCCTCTTTTTTTCTTTAAGGGATTTTAAAATTGTGTTTGTTTTTTAAATGACCCAAGTAAGCAACTCAGCAACTCAAGCTTGGAAATGGTGCTATGTATTCAGTCTCTTGGATGACCTTTGTTGCATCCCCACCCTTTAAACTTTTTGTTATTTGTCAGTGGGTGACTGATGATAGTAGAGTTTTTTCATTTTTATGTTGTGAGCAGAAACATAAGGAATTTATATTAAATATAGGATATTCTTATTCCTAATAAATATTGCAAAGACACGGTGACTAAAATGGAGTATCTTTATAATAAAACATTAAGGGTTTTTTGTTTGGTTTTTTGGTCTTTTGTTTTACAGTTTTGGAGTATCCTCTGGAATTGTGAACTTGTTTACTGATTAAATTTGTGTTTTGGCCCTCTGAATTTAGAAAAGTGATAAAGTATAATTTAGCTTGAGAGAAAAAAATTCCAATTTATAGTAGTTTTGAAAGATAATAAAGTTGGGTTATTGGTTATTAGGCTCCAGGTGACTTACAGAGAAGTATACTTAGTCTTTCTGCCACAGCTGTGCAAATCTCTTTTTGGCAAAGAAACTACTTTAAAGGTTGTCTTAGATTAAGTGAAGACTTAGATGTAATTGAAATCATTTTTCCTTTTTTTACTTTTAACATGAGCACATAGAATAAATTGGGTTTTTTACATTGTGAAATTACTGGATTTTGAATCCCTTTTAAGTTATTACTGGACCAATTTCAAAATAAAATTTGAAATGAACTTTTCTTAATTGTTTGGAATACAATAATTAAATTCTCTCTACTTAAAAATAAACCCAATTACTGGGATTGGCTCTTGGAATACATTAAAGATGTTGTAACTTGCAGTTATGGTTTATTGTTTTGTGATGTTGAAATTGAAATTTGTAGCCTGCTTCTTTCGATCTCAATAAAATTAGTTTTAAAGTTTTCAACAATATTTTTTAACCATTTGTAAACTAACTATAATTGCTTTTTAGTTACTGTTATCACTGGCTCTGTTTATAGATTTTACCCACCATGCTTGTCCCCTCTTCCTTAATATTTTAAGATATATTGGGAGAGAGGGGCAGGAGAGTGGGAAGGAACTGTTATTTGATTTTAAATATCTTAGAACTCAGACTAGCCTGTCAAGAATGGAGGGCTTCTCAGAAATTGACCTAGATGTTCTTGGGCCACCATTCCTACCCTACTACTATTTCAAGATAAGGAAGTGGAAAGTAATACTGTTGAAATTGGTGGGAGGTAAAGGGCAACTAAATTGTTCCCATGGGCGTGAGATGATAAGGCCTTGGACAGTAGTCGAAAGGACTGGAGGAAGGGGGTAGGTAGAGGAAATTGGTGTTGTAAAGAGTTGCTGCTGAACTACATTATGTCTTATCTCACCTAGACTTCTCACTCATTTGCATAGCTCCAGGGGGCAGCATTGGCTCAGAGTTTGACTTGAGTGCTGCAGACTCCCTGGCCCTGGGCCACACCGAATGCTTTAGCCATCTCCTGATGGTGGGGTTTGGCAGAACTATGTTCCCATACTGGTTTTGACACTTGACTTACCTGGTAGCTGAAGGGAGGTGTTCACTGAACCTGCAGTAACCCGAGACCAGTGCTAGTGTTTGCACTAGGTATTGTTACATTTTGCAGCTAATAGTTCATAAATCCTTTCAGTAGCTATGAGTGTGTAAAGTAATAACTTCATTTCACAGATGAGGAAAATCAGAACACAAAATTTCCTGCTTAAACTCACCCAGCCATTAACTGGCAAAACTAGGAAGCAAACCCAGGCAAGTAAGGTTTTAGAGTGTCCAATTTTCCCACTACGCTGTGTGCCACGTTTAGGGTCACTTCCTTTGTTACTCTTCCCCATTTGCTTAAATTTGTCATTCATTTAGTTTCTCAGTCATTTCCTTAACATCATTAAACATGTACTTGTCAGGACCATTCTAGAACTGAAGACAAAGGCCTTCTTTCATGGAGCTTATATTTTAGTTGGGAGAAGAGATAAGTAATTAAGCAAGTAGGATAAGTGTCGTACAGTAAGTTCTTAATTACATAGGTTCATGGAAGCCACTTTATGAGAAATTGTGTATTTAAAAACCAATTATACAATAGGCTGATATGAACAGGAGTTATTTAAGTTCCTGTGCATATTTCTGGTGACAGAAAAGCCACCAAAGTTCTAAACATGACCCACAATACTTCTGTTAAACAATTACTTGTATTCATTCTTTCACTCATCCAACTTCCAACTGCGACAGTTGAGAGTCACAGGTGACTAGAAGCTCTCCCAGCAGCTAAGAGTGTACAACAGGAACCAGTCACAGACAAGAAACCTTTCAAGTTGAAAGGTGAATTCACACTCACCTGTACTCACTCAGACGGGGACAGTTCCTCCCACGTTAGGATGTGGGAGGGAGGAATTGTAGCTACCTGCAAGAAGGAATGAAGCCCATGCTGAAGATGGTCCCTAGCAATGGCCAGGCAGCTATTTAAAAGTGTTTAAAATGAAATGGCATCCTTTTCAAGACCTGATATATAGGTCAAATAAGACCTGCTATATATTCAAATAAGGATAGGTGTTTGGGGGCCAGGGGGATGAATGAGGAGACGGTTGCTTACCAGGAATTACAAGCAATCTCTCCAAGAGGAGTTAGGTGATGCTTGTGTTGAGGCTTGAGTGGTGTGAGACAAGTAACTGAGAAGATCAGAAAAGTGGGGATTCCAGGCATCTTAGATTGTGATGTGGGGATCAGTCTGGTGTTTTCTAAGGCAGAAAAGAAAAGTGGCATGGTTTGGAGTCAAGTAAGCACATTGGTCGGCAGTGAGATCTCAGAAGAATTCAGGAGCTGCTGCATTCCAAGAGGGATGAAAGGAGGTGCTGGGTGAGGGGGCTGGAAGGAGGTGCCTTCCAGGAAAGGTATTTCAGTACATTGTGGTTGCTTGTGTGCATGCAGCCCTGCTACCATGCTCCACTCACGGGCTAGAAGGAGGTGCAGCCCCCCCCCCTCCCTAATGAGTTTGATATCTAATTTCACAATAAGCCATACTGTTAACAGTGCTTTATGAGTCATTATTCCTTACAGTCCATTAGAAAACTAGACTGGAGAGAGAGCTCAGCCGGCTGGAGCACATTCTCGGCGTGTGGGAGGCCCAGATTCCACCCCTGGCTCTGACTAGTCCCCTGAGCACTGCTGGTCACAACTCCTGGCCACACACCCAGGAATAATCGCCAGCTCCGTTGGGCATCAAAACAAAGGAAAGAAAAATGTTAGGAAATTTTTTTTATTAATGATATAATTTGATTCATGTTCAAGAAAGAGCATTCTGGATATGTAGGAGGGATACTAATTTGGGGACAGACTAGGGGACTACTACAATGTAATTTTGATTATTGTCCTTTGATGCCAGTTTTCTAAACTGCAGCACTTTTTTTTTTTTTAAGGACAAAGGGATGAATGTCTTCTTTCTGTTTATTCTGAGATAGTCATAGCCTTGGTCAAAATTGTCCTTGGATCTAGGTTTTATTGTTCCTCTGATTCACTCGAACAACAGACTCCCCAGGGTACCGGCCTACTGCCAAGATCAGTGTTTATGTGCAGGATTAAGGATTAAGCTTCTCCAGGATTGGCACTCTCCTTAGCTTTAATGCAGAAGCCAACCCTCTGATCTTGCCTCACTTCTCTCTTTACGATGAATTTTTCAGAGACCTTGAGGTTTTTTCAAGACTGTTTTGCTTTGGTTAGGGCCTTCTTGTCAGATACATCTCAGTAACTCTAAAACCTCAGACAGTTAGAGTCATAGAAACATGTGGGTGCAGTTCTGTTGAGCAGACCCGAGCCCCCCCTGATGCCACATAGCGGATGCTTCCTGCCTTAGTGTAGCCTAACAGTCATGTTGAACATGTGAGTCTTTTAATTTGACTCAGCTCAGAAGACAAGTGAGTTTGAAGATAGGTCGCTCTCTTTGCACACCTGCATTTGGCACTCAGTAATTTCTGTTTCCTTTTTTCCTCCTATTTCACTTTGTAACATATGAAGAAATGAATTCGAACAGACCTGTGCTTGGATGTGCTGTTCTGTTGCGCATTTTGAAAGCCTCTAGTTAAAATGCTTCATGTAGTTTATAGCCACTTATAGTACTGATTTGAGTAATTGAGAGGCGTGACTTGTCTACAAGGTGATTTTCAGTCACTTGCTTTTCTCTTCAAAGAAAAGCTTGTGTTGTATTTACTCCGAGATATTCTATGACTACCTCGGATAAGCAGAAAGAAGACATTCATCCCTTTGTCCTAAAACACTTGTCCTGACACCTAATTGGGAGCATGTGTTCTTTTTGACATCACAGATACTGGGGACAGTACATGTGGGGAGTGTGTGTGGTGCAGGCCATCCTTCCTTGTGGAAAGGAGTGTGAGGGTCCCTGCCAGCAGCCCCCCCATGGCAGAACAGAGTCAGTGTCAGACCCCTGCTGCTCTTAGGTGCCCTCTGTGTCTCCTGGGGGTGTTTTTTAGAGCACACAGGATTTATGGAACCAGCATGCTAAAAATTACTTTGTCTTACATGCTTAACTCATAGATCGTCAGTGAAAAATAGAGATTTTTAAAATTGCCATTCTTGGGGCTGGAGCGATAGAACATCTTGCCTTGCATGTGGCAGAACCAAGTTCAATCCCCAGTACCACATATGGTACCCCTGAGCCCCACAGAGGGTGATCTCTGAGCAGAGAGTTAGGAATAAGCCCTGAACCTCACCAGATAGGACCCTAATCACCCCCCAGCTCGAATAAATCACCACACTTTTCCTAAAGTTTTTTCCTTATGAGGAACAAAATAAAGACAAATTTCATTGACTATAGCTCAGAACATTTCTTAGTTGTATCAGTTTGGGGTCTTTGAAATTTAAAATAAGTTTTTTTCTCCCAGATGTTTATTTATTTGGTTTTGGGCCACACCTGGTGATGCTCAGGGATCACTGCTGCTGGCTCTGCATTCAGGAATCATTCCTAGCAAGCTTTGGGGGGCATATGGGATGCTGGAGGCTGAAGCTGGGTTAGCTGTATACAAGGCAAGTGGCTTACCTAATGTACAATCTCTCAGGTCCCCCAGATGTTATTTTAAATTTCCAGAACCAGTAGAAGCAACAGAGAATGAGAAAAACAATCAGTGCTCATCAGAGTTTTAAGAAGCTTGATTGCTCTGCGTCACTAATCATCAGGGAGATGCAGATCAAAACAACTATGAGTTACCACCTCACACCACAGAGAATGGCACACATCCAAAAGAACAAAAGCAACCACTGTTGGAGAGGATGTGGGGAAAATGGGACCCTTCTACAACTGTTGCTGGGAATGCCAACTTTTTCAGCCCTTCTGGAAAACAATATGGACACTTCTCAAAAAATTAGAAATTGAGCTCCCATTCGACCCAGCAATACCACTACTGGGAATATATCCCGGAGAAGCAAAAAAAGTATAGTCGAAATGACATTTGCACTTATATGTTCCTCTCAGCACTGTTTACAATAGCCAGAACCTGGAAAAAACCCGAGTGCCTGAGAACAGATGGCTGGTTAAAGAAACTTTGGTACATCTATACAGTAGAATACTATGCAGCTGTTGGAACAGATGAAGTCATGAATTTTGCATATAAGTGGATCAACATGGAAAGTATCATGCTAAGTGAAATGAGTCAGAAAGAGAGAGACAGACATAGAAAGATTGCGCTCATCTGTGGAATATAAAATAACAGAGTAGGAGACCAACACCCAAGAATAGTAGAAATAAGTACCAGGAGTTTGGCTCCATGGCTTGGAAGCTGGCCTCACATGCTGGGGGAAAAGGCAGCTCAGATAGAGAAGGGAACATCAAGTAAACTCTGGTTGGAGGACCCGATCGGGAGGGGAGATGCATGCTGAAAGTAGACTATAGATTGAACATGATGGCCACTCAATACCCCTATTGCAGACCACAACATCCAAAAGGAGAGAGAGAGAACAAAAGGGAATGCCCTGCCACAGAGGCAGGGAGGAGGGGTGAGGGGAGGGGGAAAGGGGTTGAGAGGTGGGAGGGATACTGGGTTCACTGGTGGTGGAGAATGGACACTGGTAGAGGAAGGGGTGCTCGAACACTGTATGAGGGAAACACAAGTATGAAAATGTGTAAATCTGTTACTGTACCCTCATGGTGACTCACTAATTAATAAATAAATTAAAAAAAAAAAAGCTTGCTTGTGGGGCTGGAGTGATAGCACAGTGGGTAGGGCGTTTGCCTTGCACATGGCCAATCCGGGTTCGATTCCCAGCATCCCATACTCCCCTGAGCACTGCCAGGAGTAATTCCTGAGTACTCCCCTGAGCACTGCCAGGAGTAATTCCTGAGTACAAAGCCAGGAGTAACCCCTGTGCATCGCCAGGTGTGACCCAAAAAGCAAAAAGAATCTTTCTTTCTTTCTTTCTTTCTTTCTTTCTTTCTTTCTTTCTTTCTTTCTTTCTTTCTTTCTTTCTTTCTTTCTTTCTTTCTTTCTTTCTTTCTTTCTTCCTTCCTTCCTTCCTTCCTTCCTTCCTTCCTTCCTTTTCTGCAAATTGACTTTTAAGGGCAACTTTCTAAACAAATGCTAGTTTTAGGACTAGAAGGCAATGTGCAGGGTTAACAGCTCTAAGTTATCTTCACATTTCCTGCCCTCTGATTAAGTAAAGTGAAGACTAGTGTTAAATTTCTCCTACCTCTTACCCATGTTTTGTTTGCTTTTGAATTAGAATAAAGTTAATAAAGTTCATTTGGAAATTGTTGAACTTGTGCTTTTTCCTGTACGATTGCAGTTTGTTACTTTTGGTGCCATACCCGTCAATGCTTTGATGCTACTCCCAGCTTAGTACTCAGAAATTGCTCCTGGCAGTACTTAGAGGACCACCTTGTGCAGAGGATCAATCCAAATCATACACTCTAGCCCTTTGAGTTATTTTCCTGTTTATTTTTGAGATGTACAAAATTGAGCCCAGAGCCTTATTCCTGCTAGGCATTCCTCCACTGACCCACACCCCAGTCCTTACAATTGCACTTTTTAAAAAAAGAACAGCTAATGACCATTTTGGTGCTAATTTTATATTCGTACTTTTTTTTTTTTTTTGCTTTTTGGGTCACACCCGATGATGCACAGGGGTCACTCCTGGTTCTGCACTCAGGAATTATCTCTGGCGGTGCTCAGGGGACCATATGGGATGCTGGGAATCGAACCCGGGTCGGCAGCGTGCAAGGCAAACACCCTACCCGCTGTGCTATTGCTCCAGCCCCTATTCGTACTATTTTTTTGGCTATTAAATTATAGCATAGTTCCGGTACTTAAAGTACTACCTGAAAACAGCTCAGCGTGTTTCTTGATATATTAATATGGAGGAAATTAGCAATGTATCCTTCCAGGTTTTAAAAAAATGTTGATTAGAATTCAGAATTCAATAAAATACATTTGATTATATATTTAGTCTCAGCACTGGTTATCTTTTATTCTCCTCAGTTTTCCTTTTTCGCATTAACTTTGACTTGCAAGTGATAGCTTACTTTTGGATTTTTTTTTGTATTGTTGAGAAATGTCTATTTTAGCTAAGAACATAAACTTTTTTATAAGAAGGTTTAATATGAATACAGATGTTTTATTATATCTGTTCTTTTAATGTAATTGTATCATTCTGACTCTGCTTAGAGATTGAAACCACTGAGGGGTAAATAGGGTAAGTTTCATGTAAGAAATTATTAAACATTGGGAGGACCAGCTCGGGTTAGGAGATTCGAACCGAATGTAGGCTGTAGATCAAACACACTGGCCACTCAATGCCTCTAGTACAAACTACAACACCCAAAAGGAAAGAGAGAACAAAATCGAATGCCCTGCCACAGAAGCGGGGTGGCGGGAGGGATACTGGGCTCATTGCTGGTGGAGAATGGGCATTGGTGGAGGGACGGGTACTTAATCATTGTATGACTGAAATGCAAGCGTGAAAGTTTGTAAATCTGTAACTGTACCCCACGGTGATTCACTAATTCAAAATTTTAAAATATTATTAAACACTTGATAAAGAATGACATCTGTAAGAAAGCCATATAATCCCCTAGGATAGAAGGAACATACATACAACAAGTATCAAGTTATCCTTTCCAAGAGTGGTTTTAGAATTTGCTGGAGAAGACATCTTTCAGGCTAGTAGGCTAGTAGAGAAATTCACTGGTTTTGTTTGTTTGTTTGTTTGTTTGTTTGTTTTGTTAATAGGGCTGGGGTAGGGTAGGAGTGAAATATCGCATGGCCATAAAAGCAAATGAAGTACATACTACGGTACAAGTGAACCTTGAAAACACGTTCAGGGGGGAAAAAAAGCAATGCCAGAGGTTTCACATTGGATTACTTCGGTGTATAAAAGTTCTAAAATAGACTAGATAGAGAAAGTAGAGTAGTGATTTCCAGGAACTAAAGGGGACGCGGTTAGGGTTTGTCTGGGGATGATGAAGATGCTTTGAAATTAGATGTTGACAGTTGTTCCTCTGCTCTGAATAGACTGAAAATCACCGAGTTGTCTACTTTGAAAGGGTGAATGTGAATTTTGGTGTGTGAATTATGTGTCAGTAAAGTTTTGTTTTTGTTATTTTTTAAAGAATAGTGAGGGGCTGGAGTGACAGCACAGCGGGTAGGGTGTTTGCCTTGCACGAGGCTGACCTAGGTTCAATCCCTGGTATCCCATATGGTCACCCAACCACCACCAGGAACAATTCCTGAATACAGAGCCAGGAGTAACCCCTGAGCAATGCGGGTTATGACCCAAAAAGAAAAAAAAAAAAACACAGTGAGACACCTTGACTTACAAAGTTGTTCATAATAGAGTTGTTTGTGGCATACAATGTTCCAATCCCAATCCCATCACCTGGGTTCCCATCCCTCTACCAGTGACCCCAGGTTCCCTTCCACTCTGCCAGCCTGTCCTTTTGGCAGGCATATTACAAATTTATTTCATGTTGCTTGGTCCAATAAAACTTACAGGAATGGCAAATAAGAATTGTCAGAAAATAAATCAATAAAAGAGAGTTTGTGATGATTAATTGCTATGTTTTTAGTTTTCCTTAATCTAGTAGCGGACAACCATACGCACATTGGTGAGGGGTATACTCAGTGCCGCATGTTGAGAAGTTTGTCCTGTCCTTTAAAGGAGCTCTTTTAATGCTTCTTACAAAACTGGTTTCAAAGTTAGGAATTCCCTAAGCTGTTGGCTGTCTGAAGTTTTGTATTGATCCTTCAAATATGAATTATAATCTAACTGGATAGAGTATTCTTGGTGAGGTGTTCATTTCATTAAATTTTTATACAGTAGCCTTCCATATTCTTCTGGCTCTTAGTCTCATTTGATAGGTTTTATGGGCTTTCTTTTGGATATAAATTCCTTTTTTTGATCCTGCTGCATTCAATATTCTGTCTCCATCTTTGGATTTTGCCATTTTGAGTATAATTTGTCTTATACTTTTCCTAATTGGATCAACCTTGGATCTTCGTGCCTGTGCTCCTCAACTCTGGGAAATCTTATTGGTGATTTCTTTACTATTGTTTCTTCATCATGTTTCTCTTCATGTTCTTCAGGGATTCCAATGATTTTTGATTGTCCCTCTTGAACTCATCATGTAGCTCTGTGGTTTGCTGTTCATTTCATTTCAGACTATATTCCTGAACACCTTCTGGTGTTTCCTAGAGGTTTTCTTCCTCTGTCTTGGAGCTCCTTGATCTTTTACTCAGATTTTATTACTCTGCTATTTAGAGCTTCTATGACATTTTAAAAAAAAATATCACCTACCATGTTCTTCATTTCTGTCATTTCTGACTGTAGTGTTTTTTTTTTTTTAATTTTTCCTTTTATACGTCCTTACACTTTGCTGACTATCTGTGCTATCATTTCTTTGGACTGATTGAACATACTCATCCTAGTGCCACTGCAGACACTGAGGACTTACTGGTAGTATTTTCGGTCACTGAACTTGGTGGGTTTCTATAGTTTTTGCGCATTGGTTTTCTAGTGTTCTTGCTGTGTTGGGGGTAAGTCTGTTGTGCGCACCCTGGAAGATGCCGAGGGATTAAACTGGAGGTTGCTCTGTATTCTCTGCCCATCCTCACAGAATGACAGGAAGAATACCTGGGAGCATCCATAATTTGCTGAGTGATCTGTTGTGTGGCCTCTTCTACAGCCAGTGTTTCAGAAGCTGTGATGTGGGCCTTTCATAGGGTCAGATGGGTGTAGGGGCTGCTGGGACCCAGCTAGTAGGGAGGGGCTCTGCCTTCCATTCCCAACAGTGCTATCAGCAGAGGCAAGCCTCACCTAGGATGGTGGAGCAGCAAGCAAAAGTTCAGTGAAAGTTTTCTTAAGATTGTCCCTGAGAAGGTTTTTTGGTTTGGTTGGTTGGTATTTTGTTTGTATTGGAGCCACACCCAGCAGTGCCAAGGGCTTACTCCTGGCTCTAGGCTCAGGAACCACTCCTGGCAGGTCTCAGGAGACCATATGTGGCACTGGGGATAGAACCCAGGTCAGCTGCATCCAAGGCAAGCACTCTGCCTGCTGCACTGTCTCTCTGGTCCTGAACCTGAGAATGTTTTTTTGTTAGTGTGAGATTAAGCTACACTTGACAGCTTCTTCTTGTCAGTTGCACATTTTTTTCATAGTATTTCCTGTAATTTTAATCTAGTTATTTAATGTTTTCTGTCTTTGATATTTTGGCTGTTTTCCATTACCTCCCTTTCCCTTCCCTGTCCTGATGTTTTTGCCACACCAGGGGTTGCACACACATTTGGTTGTGGTGCTTGCCAGGGTTGGACATCAGCTTGTGGAGCTCTGCCAGGGTTCACACGTGTTTAATTCTGGTGCTTGTGCAGACTCTAGCATTTCCTGGGATTCCCGGAGATGCTGACATGTGTCACTCTCACTGTCACTGTCATCCCATTGTTCATTGATTGCTCGAGCGGGCACCAGTTTTGTCTCCATGTAAGACTTGTTATTGTTTTTGGCATATCGAATACGCCACGGGTAGCTTGCCAGGCTCTGCGGTGCGGGCGAGATACTCTCAGTAGCTTGCCAGGCTCTCCGAGAGGGGCGGAGGAATCGAACCTGAGTCTGCCGCGCACAAGGCAAATGCCCTACCCGCTGTGCTGTTGCTCCAGCCCACTCACATATGTACTTGGTGGAAGTCACACTCCTGTTCATGATGCTTGCACACTCTTTAGTCACACTGTTTGCTGGGGGTGGCATCCTTTCAGTTGCAGTGCTGCACATGAAGGCTGTGGTGCAGAAACCACAGACAGTAAAGCTGACAAGATTGCACTCGGTGCATGTGGCAGCTGTGGGGATCAAAATTGTGGCCATATATATATATATATATATGTTATATATATATATATGTTTGAAAGGTGCTCTAAACCACTGACATATACATCCTGGGCCTCCTTCATTTAAACAAGTTCTGGGTAAAATTTAATTTTCTCAGAGTTGCACATTTGTAATAGAAATAGGACCAAAAGAATCAAGACATTTATTCCTTATTGATATATATTTTTTTGCCTAACACAAGTTGTCACAATCTGTTTAGTGTTTCTCCAAAATAAAAAATCTATATCGATAACCCAGAAGAGTGAAAAGTAATATAGAAAAATACTTGAATTATCATCTCTTCATAGGATATTATAATGTTCATTTTAAATAACAAGTAAATTTATCATTACAGACAGATTTGATCAATTCTGGGCCATCAATCGGAAACTCATGGAATATCCTGCAGAAGAAAATGGATTTCGATACATCCCTTTTAGAATATATCAGGTAGGAAGTCGTATTTTTAACATTGTCACTTGTGCAAGCTTCTTGAAACACTTGGCCCCAATGTACTAACTGGGCTCTGCAGTCAGGAACTGTTGCCGGTGGTGATGGGGTGCCATGTGGGGCTCAGTGGGGCTGTATGTGGTGATGTACCTGGGATCAAACTTGGGTTGGCTGCCCATAAGGCAAGCATCCTACCCACTGTACTATCTCTCCAGCTCTTGTATTTTTTAAATAGGAAAAGGAAGTTAATTCCACAAGTAATTTTTCAACATAAATATTAAGACAATGAGCTTCAAATCACCATTGTTTATATTTTTTTATATTATAAAGAACCTGAGGTGATTTATAGGAATATATAATCGTTAAGTGAGAAAGAACTAAAATCAAACCCACTGAAAATATAAAATGGAAACTCGGATAAATCACATAAGCTATAAATGAGTGAGGTTCAGATTTACTGAAATTGACCTAAAAAGTTAAAGCGTGGGAGAAAGTGTGATGAGATACAAGTTTTTCTCGTTATGCATAAAATAAAAATTTATCATGACATCAGGAGAAGCTAAATTTTATGGGGCATTGCATAGGAAAAAAATTTTTTATATGACTTCATTTAGAGAGAATGGGGCAATACTTTATAATTTTTCTAAGTAAAGCTATACTAATAATGGCCACTTAGCTATTTCCTACATTGACAATGATAGCCAAAGGAAATCATTGTCATTGATTATCATAGTTCATTGATATCATAGTTCATAACTCATTGATTATCGTAGTTCATTGAATGAAGTAATCATAATGCTAACACTGTAAAGATATTTATGTTATTTTATGGAAGGATGTGTTTATCATATAAAAATTTGTGGAGCAAAGCAGTTAGAAATTTGAATTAAATGTAGAGGTTAACCCAAGAGAAGTGGGAATATGGCTCAGCAGTAGAACACTTGCCTTGACTGAATGTATGAGACTCAGGGTTTGCTCCCTGGCACCGAGGAAAAAACATTAAGAAAGGAAAAGTCTGCAGAGAAATATTAAGGAAAAGAAGGGCAAAGTTGTTGTGACTCTTTCGGGGAAAGCCTTTTTATACTGAGGTGTAAAGCTATCTACTAAGAACAGGAGTTTATTAGTTTTGGCAGCTGATTCTGTTTGATAGTGGGCAAATAAAAAATTTCCTCTTTTGTATAGAACATTATAGGAAAAGTGACAGGAAGTTTGTCTTAACTGAGAGTACAAATATCTCACATAAAATGAATCTGTACCGGCCACCCAGGTCTTTCCTAAAAGAAGTTTTGGGAGTGATTTTCTAGTTAGATTTAATAGTGATATGCTTTAATTATGCCACAAAGAAAAGTCAAATAAGACCCTGAACATATAGATCAAATATAATAGCTTTTTTTTCTGAATGAATCCAGTTTTGTTTTAAGTAGTAGCCCACTCTGGGGCTGGGAAGGGGAAGATGAGTAACTGAATGGTACGAATTCCACCTGCCTGACTTTCCTGGGATCAATGATTGTAGCATCAGTATTTGTATGTATAAGTAGTGACTTTTAAGTTTAAAGCCACCTCTTGCTCCCTCTAGCACTTTGAATACAGTAATACCTTCAACAGGCTAGTGAAATCTTAAAGGTTAGAGTTTTGTTTGTGTGTTTGTTTGTTTGTCGTGGGGGGGCCCACCTGATGATGTCCCTGGCAGTGCTCAGGGGACTAGATGGGATGCTGGGGTTTGAACCCTGGTCAGCAGTGTATAGACTAGCGCCTTACCTGCTGTACTATCAGTGTTAGTTTTTTGGGTTTTTTTTTTTTTTTGAAATATCTATGCAGCAGGATTTAGCACATTATTTCATATACTGTAACTGTTTCTTTTGCACCAAAACAGCACCAGTAACAATTGTAAAGCTAATAAAAGAAATACTTTGTAATTCAGATAACACCAGACTGAAGAAACTAGCCATTTTATTTTATATTAGATTTAATTTTTTAATTAAAACTAAATTTGGCGGCCGTACCTGGCATGGTGCTCAGGGAAACCAACAGACCTTCCTCATGTGGAATGAGGAATCTCTAATCCAGACCTCTGAGTTCCACCCTCTGCCCATCCACATATGTACCATTCCTCCCTCCCCTCCAATACACCCATTTCCTTTAAGTTTAGATTTTGGAAACTGTAGTAAGGAGAATGTTTTCGTAGTAGCTAAAAAGTTCGAAGCATTTTGTGAAGTAAGCAGTGATGAGAGAAGAGTAGGATCAAGTGAAAACTACTAGAAGGGTGACATAAAAGGACAGCACACAGTAAATTAAGACCACAGTTTGCCTCATTCACTTGTAAAAAAGTGGTTTTGACTTTTTTTTTTTTTATCAGTTTGTGTTACATCCTGCTGAGCTCAGACTTTTAAAATATTTGAGCTTTGAAGGTTGAAGCATTTGGCTTTGTAAGGGAGTTGGCTTTTCCTAGAAGAGC
The DNA here is from genome assembly GCF_027595985.1 of Sorex araneus. Lineage (NCBI taxonomy): Eukaryota > Metazoa > Chordata > Mammalia > Eulipotyphla > Soricidae > Sorex > Sorex araneus. Next base: position 132,399,067 of record NC_073305.1, on the reverse strand, counting down.
TTGTAACTGGAATGGAGTTCCTCTGGCTCTGTGGGAGGGTGACCCTGACTCCTGTGTGTCCAGAAGGTGGGCAGAGCAGCCCTGCCAGGAGGTCTTCCTGTCCAGAATAAGAAAGGGGTCGGAGTGATGGATGGATTCAGACCTGCTGCAGACGCTGATTTTTAAGGAAGCCCCATTACACATTTCTTTCATTATATCTGTGACTTGGTTGTTAATGCACTTTAAACTCTTGACTTTAGAACACTTGTCAGATGTTTTTATAACAAGTATAGTCCTTTTCTTTATGGTGCTGTATGACTTTTTTTTTTTTTCATTTTGGGTCTCACACCCGTCAATGCACTCAGGAATTACCCTTGGCGATGCTCAGGGGACCATATGAGATGCTGGGAATTGAACCTGGGTTGGCCGAGTGCAAGGCAAACGCCTTACCCGCTGTGCTATTGCTCCAGCCCCTGGTGCTGTATGACTTTTAATAATTTCTAAGAGTGAAAATAATACATTTTTAGTTGTTTGTCTTTTTCATGAAGAATGTTATTTTGTTATTGCAGTTTGTCTAGGATCCTTGCTTGTAATAGAATTTGTATATTAAATCACTCACCATTAATAGTTGATTTAGAACTATTCTTTTGTACCATGAGCTGCATAATAGCAATATATCATGTAATATATCTCCAGAGCCCAGCAAGTATCTGATTTGTAAAAATTGGTTAAAAAAATTTTATTCCTAAAAGAGGAGTTTCTTAATATATAACTCTCAGGTATTTAATTTGGCGAGATTGTGGCATGTATACTTTTAACTATGCTCTACTATCTATACTACAGATGCATTATAATACTTTTAATACTATTATTATTACTACTTTAAAGATTATTATCAAGATAATATGCATAGGGGAGAACTGTTGTATTCATTATTCTTTTCTAGGGGAAATATCAGATGTATTCATACCTCTTATTACAGCATCATAACTTAGGTTAAGGTAGAGAGAACATGAAAGTCGTGTGTGTGAGTGGGGTGGGGGTGGAGAGTATATAAAGTTCTATAATTAGAAAGTGGGAAGATAGAGAATTCTCAAAATTTGCTTGACAGAACCTAGTTGCCAGGTGGGTCTCTGTTAGGATTGCTGTCTGATCGCTTTTCTGTGTTAAGTGGTTGGCAGTTTTCATCAGACAAGAGGAACAGAGCCTGAAAATGTTTTCATTTCCTGTTAGCGGTATTTCTTTCCAACTTGGTTGTTACTTGACTTGATTGAATTTTTATTACTGATCAATGTAAGTGAATACCAAAAATTGAAAGGAGTATTCGTTTTTGTCAGTTGGTCATTTCCTGACCTCACCCATTTCTCTGTTTTGTATTTTTACATTTTCATAACTTTGGCCAAAGCCAGATAGGTTCTGTTTTCCATTTCCCTAATTATTAAATCCAACAGTAAAACCAGATTCCCACTGATGACTTCTTTGTAGCTGAATAGTTTGTATGGTTGCAATATTCCGTTGATAAAACATAGTTTTTACTATATTTTAAAGTGTAGTAGCACTGCACTGTAGCACTGCCTTCCAGGTGTTTATCAATTTGCTTGAGCGGGCACCAGTAAGATCTCCATTGTGAGACTTATTGTTACAGATTTTGGCATATTGAATACACCACAGGTAGCTTGCTAGGCTCTGCCATAACAAAATCCCTGTACTATTTGACATATTAAATTAGTATGTAAATTTAAATAAAACTTTAAAGTCTAGGTTTGTTAATATGATAGTGAAGGATATAATTTTCATTAAAACATTCTTTAACTTTGCAGACTCCTGACACAGTTCTTTAAATTGAGGGAGACCCTTCTTTTAAAAAAATAACTTTTGGCTATACCTGACTATGAATGCTCAAGGGACTGTGTGGTGCCAGGATTAAACCAAGACCTCGTACTTGCAAAGCACACATTCTAACTCTTTGCACCGTCATTTTCCCAGCCCCCCTATTTTATTCTTTGACGTATTAAAATTATCTTAACAGTATAGGAATCATTATCTGGTTTTTATGGGAGAAACTGAAGTTAAGGGATTTTTAAGTCACTGCCCAGAAGCAAACATAAAATTATAAGAAGTGGAACCTAGACCTAGATAAGACTTACAAAGTATGATTTGACTTAAAAAATTAATTTGCAGAATATCAAGTTATATCACATAAAGTTGAAGCTCACCTGGCCGGTAAACTAATAGGAACCTAGGAAACCTGTACTGATGATGATATTCTTTAAAGAACTGGCTTTTGTATATATTGTTGGAAAACTTAAGTTCTTTTTCATTTGTATTTCTATGACCACAGGCACAAAATGATTATAATATAGTGACAAAAATTTTGTGGTAAAAGTAAAATAGGTTCAAAAGTAGTCTAGAGATACATAATAGACTAAAATGTGTCATATCTATCATTTACATAACAGTCTAGTTTGGTGTGAGAGTTTCAGGTCTGTGTTCTTGAAATCCAGGTGCTTTATATTAGCCAGTATTCTAGAGATGAGCTTAAAGGCAGGAAGTGTTTCAGAAACATAATTAAAATGTTATTAGAATAGCACACATAAACAGATGGTATTTAATGAGATGATCTGTTTAAAAAATTATAAAATGACTGAAGACTTCAAGCATTGGCATTTAGACTATAATAAAAATTAGACACATTGAAGTAGTAGATTCATAAATATTATCCTGCCAGTATACAATATGTAAGAAAACATTTGTGTTATTCATTCACAACATGTTCATTAACTCAGATATTTGTATGCCATGCTCTGTACTAAGAACAGGGGATACACATGCTGGCTAATACCATCCATCAATCTGTGTGTGGAGCAAATTGTCTACAGAGGTGGAAAGAAACTAATCAAAGGGAGTATACAAACAGATGTAAAATCTCAACTGTGATAGGTACTGTGCATTTTCTCTTCTAGTTTTTCTAAGAGTTTAAGATCTGTTTAGAACATTTTTTTCATGCCAGCATTCCTTGTTGCTTTTACAGAGAAAGAGATAGTTGAGATTAATTATTCAGATACTAGTTTCTGTAATTATTCTTACCCTTTATATTTCAGAGGGCAACTGGTGTAGAAACAAGAGGAAGAAAATACTGGTTTTTTAAATAACTTTTAAAATATTTTAAAAATTATTTCGGTGTTGGGGCTGGAGAGATAGCACAGCGGGTAGGGCGTTTGCCTTGCACGCGGCCGACCCGGGTTCAAATCCCAGCATCCCATATGGTCCCCTGAGCATGGCCAGGGGTAATTCCTGAGTGCAGAGCCAGGAGTAACCCCTGTGCATCGCCAGGTGTGACCCAAAAAGGGGAAAAAAAATTATTTTTTATCTCACTATATAGCTTTAAAATATGAATATTGATGTAGGGTGGTAGCTTATTGCTTTTCATGAAAGTTAACATATTTTTATTTGGATTTTATTTGTTTTCTGTTTGGGAGCCACATCCAGTAGTGCTCAAGGCTTACTTCTGGTGGTGCTTGGGGGGGACAATATAAGGTGCAAGGTATTGAACTTAGGTTGAGTATGTGCATGGCAAGTACCCTATCTGTTGTACCATCTCTCTGGCACCACATATTATGGATTTTTTTTCTCCCACAGATAATTTGATATAGATTTGAAAAATTTAGAAGAATTGATTAACATAACAAGTGGTTAGTAATTTTTTTTCATTAAGGCAATTTTAAATTTATATCCCAGTTACCTGTGTGATTTGGGACATTTACTTCATTTCTCTGGACCTCAGTTGTATTATCAATAAAATAGGAATGCTGATATTTCATAAGCTTATTATAGAGATTAAATAATACTTTTATTTTTAACTTAATTTTATATAAATTAGTTCACAATATTTGATTACAGTTAATATTCCAACACCAGTCCCACCACCATTATACCTTCCCACCACCATATTTTGGATGTTTCCATTCCTAACCCCGACCCCTGCCCCAAAGCAGAACTGAAATAATTTATTTTGTATTATTTGTTATGGGGCTAGAGCGATAGCACAGAGGTAGGGCACTCACCTCTCAGGCAGCCGACAGTGTTCGATTCCTCCGCCCCTCTTGGAGAGCCGGGCAAGCTACTGAGAGTATCCCAACCGCATGGCAGAGCCTGGCAAGCTACCCGTGGCATATTCCATATGCCAAAAACCAGTAACAATAAGTCTCCCAATGAGAGTCGTTACTGGTGCCCGCTCGAACAAATCGATGAGCAACGGGATGACAGTGACAGTGACCACCGATATTTGTTATGAATAACCTGCTGAAAATGCTCCAAAAAACTTTCCTTAGAGTGTGTGAAGATTGTTGTATTTCGCCCTGTCTATAAGAGATTACTATTATGTTGTTAAGGGTTGAGCTTTGTGTGCTTTTGTGTGTGTGTGTGTTTGTGTGTGTGTACACACACACACACATATATATATATATATATATATATATATCTGTAAAAATATGTTTATCACCCTCTAACATTGATTGCCTCCTACTTTAAACCCCGTAAAATGTGACGCGCTACTCTTGGAGTATGAGTGGTGTGAGGTGGGCGATGTCCACAAATAGGTTTACTCGTGGACGAGGCTTGGCCTGAGCACTTGGAGAGTGGCCTTGAGCAAGGCAGCAGTTGAGTTCTGCAGGTTTTGGGCTGCTAGAGCTGGGCCCCTTGGGACGGACAGGGGCCTCATCTGCCCCTCCCTCCTGGGTGCCCCCGATGAAACAGCTGTGCACGGGGTCCCTAAATAATATTTTTATTAAGTTTTATACCGGGTACAGATTAGATGATTTTTAAGTTATTTGCTTTACTGTTATCAGATGCTGTTGTGTTAAATCAGTATGATTTGATGTGAGTTATTTTTATCATTACAGTGCTATTTTATCACCAGTAATGATCATTTACCACGCTGCCAATGTTCTTTTTTTTTATTGTTGAATCACCAGGAGATATAGTTACGAAGCTCTCAGTCATACAATATAATCAAACACCCATTCCTCCACCAGTGTACATTTTCCACCACTAATGTCCCCAGTATCGTTCCCACCACTCCCATCCCACCCCGCTACCAGTGTCTTTATTTGCAGAACTAACCTGACAAATAGCTCACTCCTTTTATTAGTATATTCTTGCTCTTAGCATATTTTTTTGTATAGAAAACTATATGGTTTTTTTAATATGGCCCCAAATATAAGTCCTCAAATCTATTTCCCATCACTACCTAATGCTCACACAGCTTACTCTTTCTGTTTCAGTTCCATGTTTCTTTACCACTTTTCTTCGTGACCCTGGCCTTAATAGCTTGGGATCACTTTTGATCAGTTTCTTAGAATTGCATGTTGTAATATACCAGAAACATTTGCATTTACCCCATCTTGCCATGTGCACTTTTAGTTCCTGTTAGTCTAACTTATAATACATAATAAGATTCCAACCAAGTAGTAGCATGTGTTGTGCCAAAGAACATATCTAATACTTTAATTTCTTACTCTCTTCATTCCTTCTAGGAATAACACCTACTTCCAGAATGCTTGTAAACTTTCTTCAGATGTCATCTTCCCCAAGAAGTCTTGTATTCTCTATACATGCTCCAACTTTTCATACTGCTGTCACGGTCACTGTCATCCCATTGCTTATCGATTTGTTCGAGCGGGCACCAGTAATGTCTCTCATTGAGAGATTTATTGTTACTGTTTCTGGCATATCCAATACGCACGGGTAGCTTGTCAGGCTCTGCCGTGCCGGCTCGATACTCTCGGTAGCTTGCTGGGCTCTCCGAGGGGGGCGGAGGAATCGAACTTGGGTTGGCCGAGTGAAAGGCGAACACTCAACCGCTATGCTATCACTCCAGCCCTTTCATACTGCATAATGATTATTTCTTTCCTTTCTCTGAACTTCATTGTAAAGCATTTTATTTTACTTTTTATTATGACAAATGTATTTGTAGAATATTCAAGGGAGAATTAATTTTTAGTAATCTAATTCAGCCCTTGGAAATTTACGTTCAGTTGGCTATTTGATAGCAGAAACAGGAGTAGAACTTGCGTCTTGGATTTCTAAACTATTTCTTCTATATGTAACATTATAATGTAATATAGATGTTTCTTAACCAGTATTTCAGCATGATTCTGTAGGAGCCTAAATAGTTCTTCTGTAATATGTGAAATCCATATGGCAAGGAATTGTTTCATTTTTGTCCTTAAATTTCTTAGAGACTATTCTTCTAGAATGAATGGATAATAATTTCTTTGGTATTAATATTCTTGATGTGTAACAAAAAATAATTCTAGTCTTTATCCGTAAAGAAATAGGTAGATGAAGACCTGTAGGTGGCAGTCCAACACAGCAAATTTCCAGTGCCCTTTCTAGAACTAGCTACTGCCTTCCGAGATTGTTTTAGACTTGAGTTGCTTCCTAAGTGGATTTCTGAAAAATGAAACCAGCTATTAATTACAAACTTATTTGGCGGATGTTTTTAAAGACAATAGTCATGGTTTTAAATGGGAACTTTTTGATGCTTGTGATTTGCTATTTTGTTTTTAAAGTATTTGATGAGAGCAAATAATGTTTCTAAGAGCTTTTAAGCTTATTACCATATTTTCATATAATACAGATAATCTGATGGAGATATCCCTGATTTGTTCTTTGAGTAATCAGAATATCCGTTACTGGTGTTATATCAAACTTACAAAGTTATTAAAGGAGGTCAGTACTTTTCATGATGTCTAAATTAGGTTATTATTTAATTTAATATATTCAAAATATTGCTACTAATCAAGCTATAAACAAATACTAGCTAACATTGAGGACTTTGTGTGCCACATACTATTCTAAATATTTTACATGTGTTAATTCATTTAATCTTCACTATAGTCTTCTGAGATTTGCGCTGGTATTGTTCCCATTGTCTAGATGAGGTAGTTGAGATGATAAACTTTGCTTACTGAAACTTATCCAGGACCGCTCAGTTTAGTAAGTGGAAGAATTGGGATTTGAACCTAGACTTCTTGGCTCCAGCACCCATACTCTTAATCACTGTTCCCTTTGACATACTGTTAAGTTCATTATATTTATTTTCTTTGTATTATAACTTTCCATTTGAGACAGATTTCCAGTTTTTACACAAATTGGGCTTATTACTCCACCCTTTTTTGTTACTTCCTGTCTTCAGTCCTTTTTTTCACCTAACAGAGAAAATGCATGGACAGAAAGTAAAAACATAACATCCTCCTCCCTTAGTGTGAAGAGATTGAAACAGATAACTAAAATTGTGTGGTTTTCTTTTATTTAGAGAATGCTCTTCTTCCATTTACCAATTAACTAGTTTTTAGTGATCACATTAAAGCTTGAATTCTTGAATTTAGGAATAGAATAAACTTCATTCCCCTTATTTAAGTATTTAGTACTATAGGGTGATTTTAGAAGCTAATGTATCAAATACCTCACTTTAAGAGAGAGAGTTTGTGATAAGATAGTCTTAATTATTTCACTGAAAAAGGATTTTTTTTTTTTAGCTTCCTTGACACACAAGTTGGTTGTAGTAATATGATTAACATTTTATGATATTCGGACGTAAACATATACCTTGTTCTTAGTTAATAATTATATATTTTTTTTCATTCTCTCATTTTGATAATTTGCCACCCTAATACTGCTTTGAAACTAAGTGATAGAGCAAAAATCTGTTAGATTCCATTTGAATCCATTTGACATGTCACAAAAGCATAGGTTTAATGTGAATGAGATGGCTTAAAAGTTAGAAGTGTTAGTAAAATGAGAAAGAGCTGTTTCATATCTAACTACTCAATAGTATTTTTATTACAAGATAAAAAATCTTTATATTATATAAAGATCTTTCTTTCAGTCTTAATGTACTGATGAAATATTTTTCTTTTTCTTACACTCCTTTAAATATGTTTAAAGTTTAAATCTTCACTTGCCATTATTTATTTATCAGGGTACCTCAAGTTACAGTTTATGTTTGGGTTTCTTAGATGAATTGTCAGCCTGATAACACATGCCAGAAATAACCTGTATCATGGGACTGTCAGCCCAAGTCTTGATGCTGCCTTAATGATTAACTTAGTCTATCTTTTCCTAACGAATAGGGATTTCCCAATTTACTGCTGAACTAACAAGGTCTTGGCTGTGCAGCCCTTCATTTTGTGTCTAAGAATGTTCACTCTTTCACCCATACTACTCAAAAAGTTCTCTGAGATCCACATTGATTTTGATGTCAGTCACATTTTTTCTTACCTTTTCTTTCCATCAGAGAGTACCAGCACTTAGAATGGCCTTGGAGGGTGATCATTAAATGTATTGACAATTTAATAGTGTAAAAAAATTGCTTAATCACTTGTTTATTCCAATAGTGAAAACTGCCTTCTGATTTTTTTTCTGTTCTTCTCATAAATGATTTTCATATAACATTGCAGAAGACACACCACCTGTCTCTTAAGAACAGAATTACTAGACTTTGATTCTTAGTAGTGGTTCCTTCTTTTGGGGCAACTGTGAGAGTTAGCTTTTGGTCTAATTACTCAGACTTTTAAAATAACTACTTACAAACAATTTCAAGTCAACAGCATAAGAGATCATCATTCAGAAATGGAAGAAAAAAATAATGTTTCTTTATTTCTGAACTGAGCCTAGAAAAGTTTTGTTTGAGAGTTCATCTACCAATGCATACTTTTTTAATGAAGTCTATGACTTTTAGGTCACGCTTGAGTTTTCTTGTTGTGGTTTTAAATCAAATATTTTCTAATTCTCATGTCTGTTTATTGCTGATGTAGAGTTGAAATACAGTTGTTGTTGTTGTTGTTTTTTAGCAAGTGTCAGTTGCACAAACATAATGATTCTGTATTGGTGTATTTTGAGGAATGATGACAGTAAGTCTAGCTAAATCCATCTCCACATAGAGCTTTTTTTTTTTTTTTTTGATAAAGACTTTTAAAATTTGCTGTCTTGGCAACCTTAAATATGTAATGCAGCAATTTCAGATAGCTGTGTTTTTAGACTTTAGGATTTGTGGAGGTTTATATAATCTTTTGATTCATGATCTATGCAAATTATTTGAAGCAATAAAACAAGTAAAGCAATTCAAATGCAAATATATAGGCATACCCATATGTTTTGATTATATTGATATTTACAGATGCACATTGATACAGACATACTCCCATGCCTCAGATCTTTTACTTCTTTTGTATATTGATTGTGGTTTATTAAAATGTTGATTCTCACTTAAATTGTAATTTCTCACCTTGATACCTTGAGAACGTTTTACAAAACATATCTTAAACAGGAAATCTCTCTCAATGTTCTGTCTCAAAAAAGACAGGGAGTGTATAGGAGGATCAGTTTTGGTGTTACGAGGCATTGATTGAACATAATGCTTGGAGGGACTTTGAGGGTAGGAAGGCCTTTCTCAGTGAAATGCTGACTCAGGTTACAGTTAAGCTTCGAGTTGAATCTACATTTGGAATTCATATTTGAATAGATCATACATCCTCCTTGTGTGTGATCTTTTCAGGAAAGTCAGCTGTCTCTATATCTGTATGCATCAATTAGTTAAAATTGTACTAAGTTGTGAAATTTTTATAAGCTGGGGATTTCAGATTGAGTTTATTAATAAGTGATTTGCATATTAGGTGTATGACTTGAGTAAATGTGCCCAGAACTTTGAGAAGTAAAACTAATATGTGTTACTTATTATTGAACTTCATTTAATTGTGCTTTTCATCATATTAAACTTATCTTTGTAGCATCATTATAAGTGAACATTATGGTTGAAATGTAGAGAAATAGCATGTCAAGCAAACATGTTTACAAAGCTAAAGACTTAAAAATCGAGCATCGTATTTATTCTTTACATTTTATCTAGTTTTTTTCCTAAACATAGATGAGATGGAGATAGATTATTGCTTGCACATAAAAGGAAAGAATTTCTTCTGCTAGGTTAAAATCAAAAGAAAGGAGCCAGAGATATAGAAGAGGGTTAAGGTACTTGCCCTCAGCATAGAGCCAGGAGTAAGTCCTGACAACCAGTGGTTGTGATCCAAGAACAAAACAATAAAATTAAGAAAATATAGTTTGGTTGCCTTTCCTTTCAGTCTTTCCTTTTTCTTCTTTTCTGCCCTCCTTTTTCTTCATCTTTATATTTCATCTTTCCTCCTTTACAGAGTCCTTTTTCTCTGCCTCATTAACCTGAAGTGTTTTTATTACATAGTAAATAAAGCATTTCCTATTTTAATTAAAGTTTTGAAGTTTACTTTTAAAAGCAGAGCTTTGCTAAAGGAAAAATACCTCTATTAGCGTATATTTAAATTCCTTTTCACCATGATGAGGGTAATTATCTGTTACTTTTAAGAAGTAAGCCATAGCTAATTTCTGACTCTGTGTGCATGTTTAAAGTAACTTAGAATCAGCTTGGGTCAGTTCTGACGTCTGCTTATGTAATGTAGCATTCATACTCTTCACTAGGTGTTCATTTTAGCGACAGATGCTTCATATAAAACAGGGGAGAGTCGCTTTCAAAAGAATCTACACTTCAAAGTGAACTTTGGTTCTTTCCATTGCTTAAGGAATCCTAAGTGGAGCGAAATTGACAGTTTTCTTCCTTTCTCTCCAATACATTTGTTTAAAGTTTTAAAAACCTTTTGACATTTATGCCTGCCTTAGGTATCAGTACATGTAGTCAAATTGTTTTGTTGCTTTGGAATGTTTTAGTGTCGCCTATATTAAATATTTTTTTTAATTCACTTAATAGTAAGGAATTGTCCTCTTTTATCAACGTTGATTCCAGGAGAGAAAGATACAGCTTTGGGATCTCACTTATCTGTAGTATATAGCATAATTGGACAAAGGAGTGCTAGGTGTCTGAGGGGGGGATACCTAATTATACTGATTCCTAGATTATGGTGCTAAGTAGAGTAGGCAAGAAAAGAAACTGAAGAGGGGAATAAGAAGAGGTGGACAGGACTCAACAGGCAGAGGGGCAAGGGCCTCGGACACGTTGGTAGTGTAGAGGTGTGGTTTATCTATGTGCCTGAACCACAGGACCAACTAAACTAAAAACATGACATCCGATCTACAACAACCAGACTTCAAAATGTACAGGAGGCAGCTGGGATGGGAGGTGTAAACTGGGGATATTGATGGAGGAAAGTTATCTCTGGTGGTGGGATTTGTGGGTTAGACTTACACAATATTGTTTGCTGTGTAAGTCTATAACTGTATCTCCTGGTGTTTCATTAAAAATTTTTTTTAAATAGAATATTATTTGCCTGAAGTTCAACTATGCACAACCTTGTAAATCATGACACCTTAATAGGAAATTTTTTATTTTTTAAGAAAACATCTTAAAGCACCTTTAGGTTGAAATACCTTGCTCTTTCACTCATTGTAGATTAACTGGTAACTATCTCTTCATGAGGCCAAGCTTATCATCTGTTAAGACCTGGTTCCTAAGAGGGCTTTAAAATAAGTGCAATGATTATAGCTTTCAGCCACAAGCATCATCTTTTGCTCGTGAATTCTTTGAAGCAGAGTGTCTCTTTCAGTCTCTCACCACAATCTGTTCCGTTTCTCAGATGGATAAATTATTATAAGAATGATCTTTGATGCATAAAATCTTACTAGGGCCCTGTTTTAAAATCACCTTCTAAGTGTGCTAAACAACAAAAATGTTCATACTGTTTTGAAATATCTATTGTATAAAGAAAACCCATCATTTTACTTGCTAAATTTTGTGGAATTGGATTATTACTCTCTTGAATTAAGATACCACTGGGATACATCAGCCTTTTGTGGATTCTGTAGATTACCCTTTTTATATGTTACATTTCAAAAATGGGAAATTTTATGAAGATAAGATTTGTAGAATAAATGCTAAAATTCATAGGATAGGCCATGTACTGCTGAAATTTAATTATGATAGCAGTGCTGTAAATCCTAACCTTCATTGCTCCTGTGTCATTCCAGATCCTAATTCAGTGATCTGCAAGTGAGATAGTTCCTTTTTATAGTAGGGCCCTTCCTCCCCTTTGCAAGGCGCAATGCTTCAAGTGTGCGGCCAGTGGTCCCGAACTAGTGAGGATGAAGTAGGAAGATGAAAATTCCTTGGCCGTCCTGACAGGTGGCAATATTTTGAGCTTTTGTAGAAAGTTCAGAAACAATAAGCATAATGACTTTTTTTTTTCTTTTACTGAATCACCATGTGGAAAGTTACAAAGCTTTCAGGTTTAAGTCTCAGTTATACAATGCTCGAACACCCATCCCTTCACCAGTGCACATATCCCACCACCAATCACAGTATAACTCCACCCCCCCCCTACATCCCCAGCCCCCCACCCCACCTGTGTAACTGATAGATTTCACTTTACTTTGATTACATTAAATATTTCAACACAAAACTCACTATTATTGTTTGGAGTTTCTCCCCCTTAAAGTCACACCTGCTGAAAAGGAAGCATTTGATAATTTGTTTTCCACTGCTGAGAATGAAGCGATATGAGGTTGAGTGGCCGTACTAGCGGCCACACGGTTTTGGATTTCTGTATTTTAGTATTTTAGTAACTAAATCCAGAGAAATAAGTGCCAGAAATTGCATCATTGCAAACTTGTACTTCTCAGCAATATTATATTCCACATATGAGTGCAATCTTTCTATGTCTGTCTCTTTCTTTCTGACTCGTTTCACTCAACATGATACTTTCCATGTTGATCCACTTATATGCAAATTTCATGACTTCATGTTTTCTGACAGCTACATAGTATTCCATTGTGTATATGTACCAGAGTTTCTTTAGCCAGTCATCTGTTTTTGGGCACTCTGGTTTTTTCTAGATTGTGGCTATTGTAAACAGTGCTGCAATGAACATAGAAATGCAGATGTCATCTCTACTATACCTTTTTGCCTCTCCGGGATATATTCCCAGGAGTGGTATTGCTGGGTCAAATGGAAGCTCAATTTCTAACTTTTTGAGAATCGTCCATATTGTTTTCCAAAAGGGCTGAACCAGTCGGCATTCCCACCAGCAGTGAAGGAGAGTCCCTTTCTCCCCACATCCACGCCAACACCAGTTACTAAGCGTAATGACTTTTGAAGCAACTTATCAGTAAGAACTCCTCTTTTCATCATCCAGATACTATACTTGGTAAGAGAGATGACTGTCATGTACCCCATTATTATTAAATTCTGTACTTAGTTTAGTAAACCTTCCCTCATTCTTTAATATTTCTAATTTCAAAACTTGAAGAACTTGTTTACGTATCAGAACATAAATTACAAATGACTGCCACAGAGACAAGCTGGTGGGTGAGAGGGGAGTGGTGACAAGAGGGAAACGGGGCATTGGTGGTGGGAAATGTACACTGCTGGAGGGATGGGTGTTGGAACCTGGTATGACTGAAACCTGACCATCAACAGCTTTGTTTTTGTTTTTGGTTTTGGTTTTGTTTTTGCTTTTTGGATCACACCCAGCATTGCTCAGGGGTTATTCCTGGTTCTGCACTCAGGAATTACTCCTGGCGGTGGGACCATATGGGATGCCGGGGATTGAACCCAGGTCAGCCGTGTGCAAGGCTGTGCTATCACTCCAGCCCCTCAACAGCTTTGTAACTATGCATCTCACAGCGATTCAACTAAAAAAATAAATAAATAAATAAATAAATAAATAAATAAATTGCAAATGAGTTTTGACAAACTATTACGTAAACTCACTTAAAATCTGAAGGGCAACTTTAAAATTGTCATGTTGGCATACAACTTACAAAGAAAAAAAACCTATAATTTTCCTGAATCTTTGAGGGCAGAAATAGTTTTTGATCCTTGTTTGGGGCCAGGTATGGGAGGGCGGGGAGGGATCTCTATCTCCTTTAGAGTTTGGGGGTGGGGCATTCGGTTAACTCATGAAGTAAACAGACTGTGCATGAATAGTCACACTGTGATGGATCAGTGCTGTCACCCCGGGAAGGCTCCTCCTGTTCCATGTGGGCACTTTGTAACATTACTTTCCCTTTCTCCATTCTTCCTTTCCTTTATTTCATGCTAGCAACCAGACCCAGTGTGTGATCCACGTGAGGCATGTGCTCTGTCGCACGCCTGCTTTTGTTTTTTATTTCCTCCTTTATTTTGTTGCTTTTGTCGTGGGGACTCTGCCTGGTGCTGGGGGGTGTGGAGCGTGTGGTAATATGGGTTCACCTCAGGGCCTTGAACAAGCGAGGTTTGTGCTCTTGTGCCATTTGAGCCACATCCTCGGGCCTCTTTTACTCTTTTTTATTTATTTTTTTAATAGCTTGATGGCGATGTTATCTAGAAACCAAAACCAAGTTTACTGTTACTGGATTTTTTAAAAAATCATAGTTGGTACAACTATCTCCCCCGCGCCCCGTGCCTGCTTGAAACCTCATACCTGTATCCACACTTTTGTCTGTCCTGAACATTTCGTGTGAATGGAAATTTTATATGGCTTTTAGGTATCTGGCATTTTTTATCTATATCGTATTTCCAAGGTCTCTTACTATTGTGCCTTGTTCTGTACTCCTTTTTATGACCAACTAATATTCTCTTGATGGAAAGATATTATGCTTATCCTGCCACCAGCTAATGAGCATTTGAATTCTTCCTAATTTTCTGGCTGTTATTAAAAATTCAGTTATGCATAATGATTATAGGTTTTCAAGAGTACAAATTTTAATTACCTTGGGTAGATATTTAGGGCTGGTTTTGCTTGGTTGGTATATGTGATGATTCTGTGTTTACTTGAGGGTGAGGGGGGAACTCCAGACTGCTTCCCAAAACAGCTGTGCAATGTATATATTCTCACCAAGCAAAGTATGTGAGTTCTAATTTGTCTGTATTCATGCCATCACTTGCTATATTCTGTCATTTTAGAGTTGTCCTAGAGGGCACAGAGACCTATATCATTTTTGTTTTGAGTTAGATTTCCTACTTACTAATGAGATGAAATTTAAATTCTTGTTTGTTTTGGTTTGGGGGGGCCCTCATCTGGTGGTGCTCAAGGGTGACTCCTTTCTCTGCACTCAGGATTCACTCCTGGAGTGGCTCAGGGGGTGGGATGGGGTGCAGGGATTGTACTCAAGTCAGCCACGTGCAAGGCACGTGCCCTATCCACTGTCCTAAAATTTTATGTGCTTATTTATTCTGTATATCTTCTTAGAAATATATTCAACTCCTTTGCTCATTTAAAAGTTTTTTTTTCTTTTTATTATTGCAGTGGAGGGCTTTATCTATATTCTGGATACTAGTCCTTGATCATATGCTTGATTGGCAGATATTTATTTCCATACTGTGAGGTGGGGGAGTTGGCATGTGTCTTTAAAATTTTTGTTTGTTTTTTTCCATCGTCTCCCATCCCTATCCCCACTGAACATGCCAAACCGTGGCATCAGAATCATACAATGCATGCTGGGCACTGAAGATTAAACTCATGATTTTATACTGGTTTCAGGTGCTTCCTGAGCTCAGGTCTATGTTCTGGGCCCTTTCTGGGATGGGGATCCTGAGAGCAGAGCTGTTAGGCTCACCCAGGTACTTGGGTTGTAAAGCCAGTCAAGCACTTAAGCCACTAAGCTTTCTTCATGCATCTCTTCATTTTCTTGTTGCTGTGCTTATTGGCATACAGAATTTTAAAATTTTGATGAAATCATTTTTCTTCCGTTGTTTCTGTTTGTAAGTTGTCAAACCTTTATCTAATCCTAGACCATAGAACTTCCTCTTTTATTTTTTTCTTTTTTGAGTTTTGCTACATTACTTTTTAGATTTATTCTTCAGGATAGTAAAACTACTATGCTTTTTAGATTTCTTAATTAATTCAGCAGTACAATCTAAAATATTTTGTTATATTTATTTGGTACATCTGAAAACTCACAAGGACTCATGAAATCAATAACACTTTACTAAAATTAATTTTTTTTTAAGTTTAAGCAAGCTTTCATTTGGAAAGGATGAAGTAATCCGAGGCTAACTTTCTGTGGCTTCAAGTCGGAACCCGGTAGCATTGATTTTTATCTATGGAGAAAAACAAAAGTTGTGATTTTAGGCATGTTGTACATTTCAAACTTCTAACATGAGACCAGAGTTGATGAAGTAAAATAAAATTTTTTAAAATTATTTTTATCAGAAACATTCCCATATTACAAATATCAGCATTTGCTATGAAACCCACAGACCAAGCGTTGAGGCTCTTTATAAAGCTTCACTGGTTCCTAGCCCAGATACAGAAACATTTTTCTAGAGAAGACACTTTATTGGTTATTAGGAGAACAGTTATCAGTTTTGAAGTCAATACAATTTCTAATAAACTGTAACACGCAGCTTACTAATAAACTATAAAAAGGTGTTTATTAATCACTGTGCCCTTATAAATCCCACCATTTTTTGTGTGGCTTTGGGTAAAATGAGCAAAGATGTTAGGAAGTTTTAGAAGAAAGTGAAATTTTCTCTCAGATTCCTTTTGGTATGATTTTGAAATCTTTGGAGAATAACCTTTACAAAGTAGTTAACTATTACTAAATATACTAACCTAGCGCTTTAATCAATAGATTCTCATTTGGCCACCCAACTGAATTTCAGAAAAAAAATTTAGGCAGTATAATGTGTTTTATAAATTGGCTTCCAAATAGCACCAAATAGACTCAAACCTTGAGTCAGAGGGAAGTACTGCTTCTTTTATTCAGTGAAACACTGCAAGAAAGGCGCAAATGGTAGCCTGTATCCAAAGAAGCTTTGCCTTAACTATTTATGTGTCAAAATAGGTTTCACATTGTCTAGACAGAATTATAATAAATATAACAATTTAAATAAGTCAAAATATAAACTTCAAACCAGATGTGTGGATATAATTCTGATGGGGGCTTTCATTTAATCATAGTCTCAATTAAGACACCACTGCTTTGAGGATTAAGTGTCCCTGGCTGTAATAATGATGGCTTTTCAAATGTTAATTATTATTTTTTAGTTTTGTTGGGAATATTAAAAGTGGACTTCAGACTCTGGTCGCATAACTACAGAAAGTGCTTATTTTCAGGTCTCCTATTTCCCTACATAAAGGATAAAAGTCGTCTGATGAGTGGCACAGACTTCCCCTACCCACTCCCTGCCAGACTCCCCCACCGCCCACCCCCAAAAGGACTATTTACTGTAAAGGTCTAAAAGCATTCATTTGAAAATGGTCTGTTCTTTTTACTTAATGAGGTATTATAATTGTGTATATTCTTAAGCTATGTGTATATTCTTAAGCTAATTTTAATATGAGGCTTCTTTTGAAAGGCATGTGATGCAAAATTTGACATGCATGAATATATCTGAGGCCGAATATGCATGTGACAGTTTGAAGCACGTATCATGTGTCACTGTTGGTAAAGTCTGGCAGCATATCCTGTGTAAACCCCTGTTTTCTTTTTCTTTGTGCCACATATTTATTCTAATTTGCAAGACTTCAAAGGGAACTGATGGTTGAATGCCAGTTATTTTTCATTTTCTCTGTAATTGGTTCTGTAAAGACCAAATAGTGTTGCCTTTCTTTGGTTCTACATTTAACTGTGGGTTAAAAGGAGGAATGCAAAGAACTAATCATTGGTAAGCACCTGTTGCCTTTAGTGTTTTATGTATCTTATTTAATTATTATAGCAGTCATTTTGAAGTTATATTATTTTCATTGTCAAAATCAAACACAAAACTTCTAAAGATTGATAGTTTTCCCTAATCAGTTGTGTTATAAATTTTGGATACTAACCAGGCCTTTACTTTATTCCACTATAACCTGACATGCCACACTTTCAATACTAAACTAGTAGCTCTCGTCCTCCCCTTACACACTGATTTCTCATGGATGCTATTTCAGCTGTCCTCTGAATACTTCAGTAAGGAGACCAGTATGAAAGGGAAAATGATAATGCTGGACTCTTCCCTGAAATGCCTTTATCACTTTCTTATTAAATATTATGTACCTGGAATCTTGGACGCCTTCTTCCTTCCTTTGTTTTCATCATCTTTTGAAACTGTTATTTTAATGTTTTCTATTTTGTAATACTGTATTCTGTATCTCCTCCTTTGTAGTCTACTTTTAGAATATGTGTGCATGTGTACACACACACAGTTTGGTTTGCTCTAGTTGCTGAAAACTTTAGAGTTTCTTTGTGTTTGGACTTTTGTGGGTTTTATTGTTTTTTGTTTTTATGATATGGGGAAGCTTCCCAAGCATGGAAGCATGTTCATGGAACCCAGGGGCCACTCCTAGTGAGCCTCTGATGAACTGAGCAGGCTGGATGGCTCAGGGCTGTAGCTCAGAGCCTCAAGCCCTTTGACTATCTCTCTGGTGTGGTCCTGAGGCTCTTAAATTTTCTATCTATTGTTACATACATTTTTGTTATCACTTAACATCACTGCAGAAAACATTTGTTCATGTGTTGTTTGTTTCTTTTATTTTTTTTTTTCGGTCCATTGTAATGAACGAAGATTTCTAATATAATTTACCTGTGCCCAATGTTCATTATTCAGAGATTCTGAACTTGAGTACTACTACTGGGATAATTCTATTCAACCTATGTGTGTGTTCATGGGTTTTGTTGCTATTATAGGCATACATTTCTTAAAAGCAATCACAAAAGTTTTTGAACATGGGCCAGAGAGATACTACAGAGGATAGGGCATTTGCCTTGCACATGGCTGACCCAGGTTCATTCCCCGGCATCCCATATGGTCCCCCAAGCACTGCCAGCAGTAATTCCTGGGTATAGAACCAGAAGTAACCCCTGAGCATCGCTGGGTGTGGTCCAAAAAGCCCCCCCAAAAAATGGAGAAGTTTTTGAACTTAATTTTTTAATCATTTATTGAGGTACTGGGATTTACAATACTGTTAATTGTACTTTCCTGTGTGCAGTATTCCAACACCACTCCCATCACCAGAATGTCTGTTTCTCTCCATTAGTGTCCCCAGAGTCCCTCCCTCCATTATCTTATCCCCAATATAAACTCAGTTGTATAGACAAAGTCTAGTTCCTATGTCTTTGACCGTGTGTTGTGCCTTTACCATGTTTCTGTATGTCCCATATATGAGAGTTGGTTTTTTTTTGAATTACTGTGGAGATAGTGATGCTGCTAAACCCCCAAACTCTACAAAACTGTAAATCAGTAACTGTGAATCTTTCTTTTTTTACAGGTATAAGTTTTAAAAATTAATAGTATAAATAATACTACGCTAATGCACTTAAAATAGACAACTTAGTATGAATGAGGAGAGGAGAATTAAGAAAATTTAAGGGAAAAGGTGAATAGGCTTGTAAAAAGCGTAAAAGGGGGCTGGAGCAATAGCACAGTGGGTAGAGGGTTTGCCTTGCATGCAGCCCATGCGGCCGATCCGGGTTCGATTCCCAGCATCCCATATGGTCCCCCCAGCACTGCCAGGAGTAATTCCTGAGTGCATGAACCAGGAGTAACCCTTGAGCATTGCTGGGTATGATCCAAAAAGCAAAAAAAAAAAAAAAAGTAAAAGGGTATTTTATCCTAAAAAGGGAGTACTGGCTATGGATTGAAAAAATATAATGTTTAAATACCTGTATTGATAAGTAAAATATTGTAATAAAAATCTGTATAGTTGTAAAAAATTACTAGCTGAGCAGACATAGTGCATAGTTAGTGTAAGTGAAACATTGATCCATTATTGGAAAGTGTAAAACCTATAACAAGCTAGGAATAAGCAAACCTTTCTCAATGGGGTGGAAGGTAATCCCAAGCATCATATGTGAATGCCATACTCAGGGGCAAAGTGCTGAGAAGGCTTGTCTTTTAAAGAACTCCTTTAATACTTCTTGCAAAACTGTTTTTAAGGCTATGAATTCCCTAAGCTGTTGTCTATACATAAAATTCTGTCTTATTCCTCATATATGAATGATAATCTATCTGGATGGAGTGTTCATGGTGAGGTGTTCATTTTGATGAGTTGGCTTTTTTTTAATTGCATCCCACTGTTCTCTTCTGGCTTGTAGAGTCTCATTTGATACATCTGCTATGAATCTTCTGGCCTTTTCTTTGTATGTAAATTCCTTTTTTATATCTTGCTGCTTTCAATATTTTGACTCTTGTCTTTGGCTTTTGTCATTCTGACTTAAAGTATCTCAGAAATTTTCTACTTGGGCCTATTTTCAGTGGGAGGCGTTGGGCCTCTTGGAACTCTTCGATCCTTTTAGCTGCTATAATTCTGCTGCTCAGACCTTGTCTTGCGCTTTTTTGTGTTACCAACCATTCTTTTCTGTCACTTAAGATTCTATTTTAACCATTTCTGCTCTCATAATTTGTTTTGCTAATTATTCGTACCATCATTTCTGTGAATTCATTAAACATCTGCAACACAGTGTCACTAAAGTAATTCTCCAAGAGTTTACAGAGCTTGTCGGTGCTGGTAGCACCTTCTGTACTATTTTCACTCATTAAACTTGGTGGATTTCTGACGTGAGTGTCCTGTTGTGTTTGCTGTGTTGAGAGTGAATCTGCGTAGCTAGCGTCCCAAGAAATCTCTGAGCGATATGTCTGGGTGTTGCTTTTTCTTTTTCCCTCCTGGTCTCTACCCAGTGAAAGGAGGCAAAAATGTGAAGAGAGTGAGGTGTGATGGGTAGAGCAGTTGCACTGCTGCAGACACACGTGGTGTAGGAGAGGAACCTCATTGAGAATGTGGAAGAGCAAGCGGAGGGTTGGCGATGTGGAAGTGGAAGGGCCTCCTAGAAGGGTGGAGGAGCAAGCCAGAGGGTCTGACGTGGAGGTGGACCCAGAGAGAAGGCGGATGGCAGCTGTAGAGGCTGTTGGGACCAGCCTCGAAGTAAATCTGTTTCCTATTCAAAAAGGCCCCTGGAGTGTCATCGTAGAGATGAACCTCCTGGAACGGTGGGGGAACAAGCAGAGGGTCTGGGATGCGGGAAGAGGAGCAAGTGTCAAGTTTTTTAAAACATGGACCGGAAGTCTGTGTAATTTCTCCATTGTAATATATTTATTTTTGAATTCTTCTTATGCCCATCATCAGCAAGAAAATAATAATAACTTCATGGTTCTATTAAGCATAGCATTTCTTTTAACTCATATTTGTAAAAACCGTTTATGATTTTTCATTATTGTCGCTACTTTGAAGCTTGGACTTTGACTTGAAGCTTTTGCTACTTTTAAGTAGCAAATATTTTCAAATATATGGCAAGTAGAAGTGCTTTTTTAAATGGCCCTAAAAATTGTTGAAGTTTTTATATTTTTTAAAGTTCCTAAATGTCATACTTTTTATTTTATTTATTTTTTAAATTTTATTGAATCATCGTGAGATAGCTACAAGCTTTCATGTTTGGGTTGTTGAAGTTTTTAATATTGGAGCTAACTTTTGTGCATGGATTACATAATATAGTGTGTGTTCTATTAGTGTTGTGAATTATAAAATGTTTTTACATGTCTTTTAGTTCATTTTATGCTACTTATAAATATAGTAAGGGAATATATTAAAACGAGAATAAATATTTTTACTTTATTTTTATTATTTATCCCTCTTTCAGATTAATTCTTCTGAAACATAGTATAGCCTATACGATCAATTAAATATAAGTATTCTTTATTAATGAGTAAGTCCCATTATAAATCAGTACAGTTGTCTCTTAAAGCACCTCCCAAGCTAACAGGGAAATCCCTTGCGTCTTTATAGTTGTGTTTGAGCCACACTCCGAAGTGCTAGGGACTCCTGCGGGCAGTGCTCCGAGGTCACGCACAGTGCCGCTTTGGAGGCTGTGCAGTGCTGGAAACCAAGCCAGGTCTCCTGCGTACAAAGTGTATGCTCCAGCCCCGGTCCTCAAGCCAGGGAAATCCTTTGCACTTGCCCCCATCTCTCTGTTGATGTTTTGATGACAAGGAGCTACTCACGCACTCCTCTGCAGTGCTCACCACATATTCTCTTCCTTATGTTGTAGTGCTTGCACACGTTCAGCTGGAGGGGGTCCACATATCTGACCACAGTGCTTGAATTTTATCTTTCTAGTTGTGTTGCTCACTGCTGGGGGGTGGGGTTCTGGGGAGTGGTCACATACACCTGGCTGCAGTGCAACCAGAACTTGCTGTGGTGCGAGGAATTACGGACAGCCAAGTTCCTCCACAAGCTGCAACGCTGGCAAGATCCTGCTCAGTGTATGCAGGGCTGTGAGGGATTGTACCCTCGGCATCACACTTGCAAAGCAATTGCCTGAGCCAGGAGCCATCTCCTGCCCCACCCCTTTGGTATTTATTTATCCATGTGGTAAACTAATCATCCTACTTCACAGCACTTAAAAGTAAAGCAGCAGTGACCAGAGATAGTTCAGTGGACTAGAGTGTATGCTTTGCATGCAGGAGGCTCTGGTTTGATCTCTGGCGATACATGGTTCCTGATAACCTAATTAAAGGGATGTGACCCCCCCCCCCAAAAAAAAGTAAGGCACACACAAATTAATTGATGATATCAAAACATATTTTTACATCTGGAAAAATATAACATATATAAGGGATCAGAATAGTACTTGTATCTTCAACTCAACAAGGAGATTGCAATGTTCACTTAAGATTCAGTTGAATAAGTGATAAATGGATCCAAGTTATAATGATTCAGATCACTGAACAGAAATCCTGAACCTTTGTTACTGTTAAGATAATTTTCATACAGGTCTCTTGTCATCATCAGATTCTGTCTGCTATGTCAGTGGGAAAACCCCATCCCTCATCTTTTTATCAAGCTCATTTAAAAGTTAATGAGCTTAATTGAATCCTGTCTTTCTTTCTCTTTTTATTTCATTTTATTATTTAAATTAAAATATTTTAAACCCAGAAAGAAATAAGTGCATATATTTTTTGTTATAATACTTCAGATATTACACAATTTGGAAATTAGCTGATTGACCAACAATATTTAACTGGTTCTATAAAATTAGACTATCATATAATCTCATACAATATAATTGAAAAGATTGATTAAAAAAATAACACTTATGGTTCCATGATGATTTGAAACTAATGTGGGCATAAGGATGAGTTGATATGAAGATAAGTGGTAGACACAAAAAAATAAATCAATTA
Source organism: Sorex araneus (assembly GCF_027595985.1). Taxonomy (NCBI): domain Eukaryota; kingdom Metazoa; phylum Chordata; class Mammalia; order Eulipotyphla; family Soricidae; genus Sorex; species Sorex araneus. Next base: position 132,375,969 of record NC_073305.1, on the reverse strand, counting down.
AATGTGAATGCTCATTTTACACACACATCACTACAGAGAACAGTACTAACAGTAAAAAAGAACTTCTCATATCTTTATTAATGCACTTAGCTGAGCATCTTTTTTATGTTGTTGTATTCTTTCTGAATTTGCAAGCATTAGTTTTGCCACTGAAATATGTCTCTAGTCCCTTTTGATTTTCATAAGTTTTTGTTTTATTTGTGGGAGCATAACCAGCTGTATGTAGGATTTAACTTATAATAATGTTTGGAAGACCATATGAGGCATGTGGGGTGTTGGGGATCGAACCCAGTTCTGTCACATACAAGGCCTTACCCACTGTCCTGTCACATACAAACCTTACCCACTGTCCTATCTCTCCAGCCCATCTTCTATAACTTTTAATCACGTTGTTTCTATGAATGGAACCTTAGTTTTTACTATCAGGTTGGATTCTTGTCTTTATAGTCATTTACTCCATTATCACTGAACCAACTAACATACCTTTCTAGTTGTAAATAATTATTTTAACAAACAACATTTCTAATTTGTTATGTATTAATACTCTGTGACAAAAATAATAAACTTTGCTACTGCCGCTGCGTAGTGACAGAATTACAAGGTTATAATTTGTTATAAAATTGTTACAATTTTTCGTGTTTTTATGTCACAGCTCTACATAGGAATGTTTAATATTGTCAATTCATATATGATAATAACAGTACTCTTTTTGATTGGGGCGCCAATCCTGCAGGGCTCAAGGAACCATACATCACTTATATTACTTGTATGACTTGTCGTCCCATTGCTCATTGATTTGCTCGAGCGAGCGCCAGTACGTCTGTCTCTATTCATCCCTGTCATGTGCTAGTGTAGCCCAACGGCGTCTGCTTGCTCCAGGAACATGAAGAGTATCAAACCGTTCATTCAGGGTCTTGACGGAGAAGTCTGACCATCTCGTAGGTGGTGGCCATGCATTCTTTTGATGTCTTATCAAATCCATTTAGCAATGGCTCTAGTCCAGCGGTCATCTCCAAATCACATTATGTGTCAGACCCATCTGATTTTCGATGCTTGGCAAATGGAACTCCGGATTCCTTCTCTCACTTGAGTGAAACATGATACTCCAAGCATAGCTCTTTCGGTTCCTCTTTGGGAGACCCAAATAGTGTTCTCATCCTATTTCCTTAGGGCCCAGGTCTCTGAGGCATACGTTAGTGCAGGAAGAACAGTGGAGTCAAAAAGATGTGCCTCACTATCTCACAGTGATTCAATTAAAAAAAAAAAAAAAAAAGACGAAGAAGAAAAGATGTGCCTGGAGCCGGAGGTTTTTTTTTCATCCTCTTAACATCTTTGACACTCCTGAAGGTGTTCCAAAGCTGCTCTCTTCCTCCTGTGCAGTTCTGGTGCTAAGTCGTTTGTCATGTTGAGTTCTCGGCCCAGGTACACATAACTCCTGCATTCGGAGATGTTCGTTTCGTTGAGAGCAAATGGAACGTCAGGAACTAGTCCATTTCTCATGAGCATTGTCTTCATGAGATTCAGCTGCTGCAGTCCTACCTTTCCACACTTATGGTCAAAGTCTGCTAGTATTCATGCCGCTTGGCTAATGTTTAGTGTTATTAGAACAGTGTCATCATCGAAGCGGAGGTGGTGTAGTTGCCGACCGTCTATCTTCACTCCCATTCCTTCCCATTCCAGTGCGGGGGTGGAGGGAGATACCCTTGGTAGCTTGCTGGTCTCTCTGAGAGGGACGGATGCTTTTAGGGCGACCCCTAATTGCCCTCACAGGTGCTCCCAGTCTACTGAATGCAAGCTTTTGGTTGACTGGCATGTTTTAACAATCTGCACACTGACAAACACTCACCTCCTTCCGTCTCTGGGCAGCACTTGTTGGTTTAGTCTTCGCTGCTTGGCACTGTTGCCACCCCCCATCATGATGAACCATCGAGCGGGGGAGCCATACATGGTGCTGGGAATTGAGACCAGCCTTTATATGTGCAAGGCAAGCACCCTACCCTCTACTATTGCTCCAGCCCAATACTTCTGACATTTTCTACATACTGGGCATTTTAAATTAATATGTCTTCATCTTCACATGTAGTTGTAAGAAATAATACTGAAAGATTGGTCTGCTCTTCATGCAATTCCCCCCTTTGGAACCATCTTTCCCCAGTACAGTATCATAACCAGAAGATTGATACAATCTGTAAATTTTATATGTCATAAATTTTATATAGTTTTGTTTCAGATTAAGCTTCATGCTAGTCGTTTTAGCCATAGGCATGCCTTTGCTTCCCCCTCTCCTTGTTCTCTGACGACCACTGTTTTCTTTCTCCATTTCTAAAATTTCATCGTTATACTAATATTATGTAAATAAAGTCAGACAGCATGTAACCTTTTAAGATTGACTTTTTCGAGCAGCATAATTCCCTTGAACTCCATGCAAGGTGTCGCATGTTTTCATTATTATCCTCCTCCTTATTATTATTACTGCTACTGCTGCTGCTGTTGCTGATTAGTTTTATTCGTGACCTTAAGCTGCAGACAACAACTAGTAAATTCCAATGAGTAAAATGGCTGGACTATCTTGGGTATGAAGCTTAAGGTCAGGAATAAAGCTACTCTGAACATTTGCATGCAATGTTGTGTTTTGTTTTTTTTTTCTGAATGTAGGTTTGCATTTCTCTGAGAGTACTTGCGTAGTTTACTAGGCCTTATGGTAAACGCATGCTTGGTTTTGTAAGAAAGCATCATACTCCTCCCCCCAAATAGGAACTATACCACTTAACTTTCATACCAACAATTTGTGAGTGATCTCGGTTGTACATATTTGCTGCTATCACTGTTTTTTATTTTAGACCTTCTGGTATGGTATGTAGTGAAATTGCATTGTGGTTTTAATTTGCATTTCCTAATGACAATAATAAACATCTACATCCTTACTCTTTTTGCCATATTTGATTGTTTGCCCTCTTCTAAAAGAGTTCCTTACTCCTTATTCTATTTTTTTTTAAATGTTTTTTAGTACATTTGTATGTAGGTACATAAGTATTTTTAGGTACAAGAACTTCTTTGGAGATGTGCTTTATACATACTTGCTTCCTCTTGGCAACTTCTTTTCTCCATCTGCACAGGATCTGTTGCAGAACAATAACAGTTTTATAAAGTCCATTTTATCAGTGCTTTCCCCACTAGTTTTAAATTTAATTCTAAAATGACTTTGCCCCTTTCCAGTTGCCATATAAACATTACAGCATAAGCCAGATTTCATGATTCTGTACGTTTCTGGATCCATACATGTGAACTTAGAGATCATGGGTGGTGTGTGTTTTAGGAAGTATATTTTAGGTGGTTGTGAATACCATGTCTATGAAAGAAATGACTGCCAGGTCATAGTATTTTTCATATGAGAGTACTGCTATTTCTTGGAAGTCACGGAGTTCATTTGCATATTTGCAAATAAGTGGCTAGATTAAGTAAGTATTGAACTATCTTCCTATTAAAACAACCTTGTCTGAGAGGGGAAGATTCAAATTTCTGTTAGTGTCATTTGGTTTCAATGTATACTAAATCAAAATTTACAGAACTTGTATTCATGGAGCTTTTTTGTATTTTTTAAATTCTTACTATTTCAAAGGGAGAATAGCTTTTAAATGTTCAGTACTTAGAATTCAACATATACATAATTTGGCCTATAAGTTAGTTTTTTCAGCTGAACTCCAATTTGGAGTTAATGAGATGTGTTAAGAAATTTCCCAAAGGGCTAGGGACAGAATATGGGTAACTCATTTGCCTTTCATGTGGCCAACCCATGTTTGATCCCTGTAGTCCGCTTAGCACCACTGAGTGTCACCCAAACATTAGGGGAGGGGGAAGAGAGAAAGAATTAAAGAATATACACTCTTATTTTCATTGTCTTTTCAAACCTCTGCGTGTAGTTGAATGGATCACCTGTCTATAGAGGGCTATTTTTAAAGGACACGTCACTCCTAAAAGTTGGTGCTTTTCGTAGTCTGTGATGTGACCTACTAATAAAACTGGTATTTTCTAGTATATTAATTTTTTCTATGATTTTTATGCATTTTATTTGCATAAAGTAGTTCACAATAGTTCATTACAGATAATATTCAAACACCCACCCAACCAGCGAACATCTTCCCACCACAATAAGAGGGAAGTGTGTGGAGGTTGTTGTATTTCATTCTGGGGCCATTTAAGCCCGTATATACAAGAATACAAGCACGTATGTTAAGCAGGGAAGGACCTTGAGGTGTGTTTGTTTACAGCTGAGAGCACAGCCCTGTGTGTCCAGTCCAGCCATCACTACATGGCATTATTCAGTCCTGGGGCTTCCTTGCAGCCACGGTGTTGGACGCAGTGCTCTTTTCCATTAGCTTCAGAAAAAAAGCCTCTTTCATCACGTCACTTCCTTTGCTAAAATGTCTTAAAAGCTTCTTCATTGCCTGGAAGGTAGAAAGCCCTAAATGGGTGGTGGTGATTTTAAATTTTGACTACTGTCCCTTCCTCAACTCTCTGAACTCTAACCTCCATTATCTTACACAGCTAACCCTTGATTATCCATGATATTGTTCTCTGTTTTACCTTGTGTGAAAAACATACACTTTCTAAGTTGAAGAATATCTATTGTACTTAAAAAAAAACCTGTTAAAATTTTTAATTAAGTGAAGTGAATTGCATTATTTTCAGTGCATATTATCAAGACTTTTCTATGCTCTTTTTCATACTTGCCATACTCAACTGTATTATTATTATAGAAATATCACTTTTAACAATTATGTTGTCATTGAATATAAAATGTAAAGTTGGTTTTTTTTTTTTTACTTTATACTTATTCTTAAAACCAGGTTATTTTTCACCAGATACATACTTAACAGTTCTATCAAAGAAGTTAAGGTTACAAGAAAAACTTGTCTTTAGTGCCTCAATATATTTTTTATTAATCCTGTTCTTGTGAGATGTGTGTGTTTGTAATTTTTTATTTAACCAGAAAACATTTATTGACATTAGAATAATAATTATGGGGCTGGAATGATAGCATATCAGGTGAGTGCTTGCCTTGCACAAGGCCAGCCCAGCTTCAATCTCAGGTCCCTGTCATCCTGTTGCTCATCAGTTTGCTGAAACGGGCACCAGTAACATCTCCATTGTGAGACTTGTTGCTGTTTTTGGCATATCGAATATGCCACTGGTAGCTTGCCAGGCTCTGCCGTCAGGCAAGATACTCTCGGTAGCTTGCCGGGCTCTCCGAGAGGGATGGAAGAATCGAACCCAGGTCAGCCACTTGCAAGGCAAACTCCCTACCCACTGTGCTATCGATCCAGCCCCATCCGGTCCCTGAAGCCAGCAAAGAGAGATCCTTGAGCACAGAGCCAGGAGTAAGCCCTGAGCACCACCTGGCGTGGCTCAAAAGTAGATAAATCAAAAAAGGTGAGAGAAAGAAAAATGGATTCTTTTTCCTTTAACTTTCACTCATTCCTTCATTTTACTCACTTCCTCACTTATACTTGGGTACAGTTCTTCATTTGCCCACAGAAATGTCAGAGACCTGGACTGTTCCCTACTTCCAGAGAAACTGGATCTGGGCCGTAGAGCCCACGTCAGTGTGTTCTCAGCCCGCAGGTTTCAGGGCTGTGCCCTGTCCTGGCGAGGCCCACCGTCTTCCTCCTGTTGCAACAGAGGGAGTGCGCGCTCCCGACCATGGCAGAGATGTTACTGCATTTAGTATTTTGAAATTTTCCAAACGTACAGAAAAGTAAAAATAATAAAAATAGCTCAGAACATGTACCCTTCATGTATCCCAGTAAACATTTGTCCACATGTGCTTGCTCTCTTCATGCACACACGGTCCCCCCTTCCGCCCCCCATAAACACTTGAAGAGAAGGTTCAGCCTTTATAGTGCCTCCTCACCCCAGAATACCTGAGAATGAATTTTGTGTGTGTGAGACACCAGGGATTACAAACTGCTGGGTTGCCAGAATGTTGTGCTGAGTACATATGGGACTCTGGGATTTGAACTCGGGACCATGTGCTCGCAGGGTTGCCATGCAGGCCCGCTAAGCCGCTGTGCTATGCTTTTGGGTCTAGGAATGATTTTTTTTAAGAGTAAGGATATTGTTCTTATTATCACATCTCAGAAATTATTACCATACCTCAGAAATTTGATTGATGTTCAGTTTTGTTTTTAGGTTTATCTTCCACCTAAAAACAACTCATAGTTGTTTGAGTTTTCAATTTTTCTAACACACTTCACTGTTTTTAAGGTTTTAAACCAGTTGGCTTTAGAATATCACTTGCCCTACATTTGTTTTGTCAAATATCCTTAATTTATGTTGTGTGTTGATCATAATAAATTTGTGATGTTCACTGTTGTTTCACTATATCAAAAAGCATCTACTGCTGACCTCTAGATTTCTGATTCATAATTCTCAGCAGCAGAGACTTAATGCATTTTTCATTTTTTTCATCAGACGACAACGGAACGACCTTTCATTCAGAAGCTTTTTCGCCCTATGGCTACAGATGGACAGTTGACCACACTAGGTGATCTCCTGAAAGAAGTTTGTCCTTCTGCAATTACTCCTGAAGGTAATATGATCAGCAAAATTTTTAAATTAATATTTTTTAAAGTTTAGAAATTCTTCTTTCATTGATCTTTAAGAGAGCATAAGCATTCTGCATATGTAAATAGTAGTTACTGGTTACTTTAGTAAAATATTTTCATTTCTTTATAGAGACAAACTTCTGAGACAGTATTTTAACATTTTATAAATTATTGACCCTAACAAAATGAAGAATCAGTTCTCTGGCAAAATAAAATACACTTTTGAAATTATATTTTATCACATCGTTGGTGTTCTGGGTATTTGTGAAATCAGTTCTGGTAAATATTTTTTTTTTTTCTTTTTGGGTCACACCTGGCGATGCACAGGGGTTACTTCTGGCTCTGCACTCAGGAATTACCCCTGGCAGTGCTCAGGGGACCATATGGGATGCTGGGATTCGAACCCGGGTTGGCCGCGTGCAAGGCAAACGCCCTACCCGCTGTGCTATCACTCCAGCCCCTCTGGTAAATATTTTTAATCTTCCCCTTTTTTCATTCTCAACTTTTGTTGATATTTTAAAATTCGAAATATTCAATAATGGGATCAGAGACGTAATATAATAATGCCTTTAACCTTGCACACAGCTGACCCAGGTTTGATTCCCAGCACCAGATGTAATTCCCCAAGCCCTCAAGGAATGAAATGGTCTCTAAGTGCCAGCCAGGAGTAAGCCTTAAGCTGCTAGGTGTAGCCCCGAACTCAAACGCAACCCTCCCCGCCACCAAAAAAAAGAGAGAGAGAGGGAGAGAGTAATGGGTAATAAATATCTTGATTGACTTTCTATTGCTTTCTAGTATGCTTTGACATTTAACAGCTAATGAAGAGCTTATTTTATACTGTGGCTTAAAATTATTTTCCTGTAGAGAAAGAAGGAAACATATAAGTTACATTCTTCTTTTTCCAATCGCAATATAAGGGGCAATAAGAACATGGAAAAAAAAACAAAGAAAAAGCTTCTATAACACAGTAGTGGCTATTAAATGTACATAAGCAGATATACATTTGAACTTTTGAGAGGAGTGACATACGTGTATTTGTAAAGCTTGTTTTATTTTATTTTGAGGGTCACACTTAGCCTTGTTTGGGATTTACTCATGACTCAGGGATTGAACTGGGTTGGCCACTTGGAAGAGAAGTGCCTTAACTTTCTTTCTTAGCCCTAAAGCTTAAAAAAAAAATAAGGATATAATACTGTGGCCCTTCGTGTTCTGTACCATAATTTGATCATCATGCTACTACTGAATAATTGATAATTACTGAGTAATTGATAACACTAATCCTGTTGTTGCTATTGGGGAAATTTCAGTGTAGATTAGTGTGTTTGTTAATATAATGGGAAGGGCAAAGTCTCGGGGCTTGGATGTGGAACAAGAGATGTTCGCCCAAATCTGGCAGAGAAGGGAGGGTAGAGTGGTGGAGGGAGAGGAGAGGAATACTGGGTTTAGATTCTGCAGGGTAAAGCTCTTTGATTTTATTTCAAGGGCAATGGAGAGCCACTGAAGAATTTTAGACAGGGAAATGGAGCAGTTTGGTTCCCCTCACTGGTAAATAGAATGGTGTGGGCAGGAAAGGAAGAAGCAGGAGGCAGGTTAGAGGCGGTTTCAGAAGTACTGGGAGCGGCTGGGGGCTGGAGTGTGTATTGAGAGCAAGACCTTTACCTTGCATATGGTCAATGTGGGTTCAATCCCTGGCACCTCCGATGGTCTGCCCAGCCCACCAGGAGTAATCCTTGAGCACAGATCTAGGAGTAAGCCCTGAGCACTGCCAGTGTGGCCCCCAAGTCAAACAAACAATAAAAAGAGAAGTGCTGGGAGAGTTGATGGTGATGGGGGCTAGGGTGGAGGTGGAGAGAAGTGTGCTGACTTGGAGATGTGTTACTGAATTAGTGCCGATTGGTCAATTACAAGATGTATCAAGTTGTTGGGGTTGGAGTGTTTGCCTTGCACGTGGCCGACCCAGGTTCGATTCCTCTGCCCCTGTTGGAGAGCGTGGCAAGCTACCGAGAGTATCTCACCCGCACGGCAGAGCCTGGCGGCGAGCTACTCGTGGCATATTCGATATGCCAAAAACAGTAACAAGTCTCACAATGGAGATGTTACTGGTGCCCGCTCAAGCAAATCGATGAGCCGCAGGATGACAATGATACAGTGAATGGGAGTCTTATAATTCTTTCAAGTCATTTATAGAAAGAAGTGTTAAAAAAAAATCATCCTACGTGACTAGATAATGGTGTATTTCATATTAACATGTTCTCAGTTGGGGAGATTGCAGTATTGTGTGACTTAAATCATCTCAGTTCCTGTATCTTGAATCTAAAGATGTGGCTTCGGTGGCAACTGAGCTACTTTGGACACGAGCAGCTCTCAGAGAGGCCCCCAGACTGGGATGGGAGCCCCTGGCCCATTCGCCGCCAGCGGGGCAGGGCTTTCTCTCTCAACTCTTCCTTACTGGGCGCAGCAAGGCAGCAGCCGGTTTTAGAACACAGAATGCAGGTACCAGCGGGACGTCCAGGTGATCCCAGAGGGCGGGTTTGCCGGTCCCGCCCTTTACTGATATTTAAGCACAGCGCCACTCGGGCCTGGTCCTTTCTGTTGCCCTACGAGCTCAACCCCGGTGGCAACTGAGCTACTTTGGACACGAGCAGCTCCCGGAGAGGCCCCCAGACTGGGATGGGAGCCCCGGCCCATTCACCGCCAGCAGGGTAGGGTTTTTCTCTCCAGGCTTCTCCATATGAGCACCACAAAAGGGAAGTGAAAGCTTGCAGGGATGCAAATACTGGCAGAATTTTCCTTGGACTCCATACAAAAAAAGACCTATTATATCTTAATTGTCAGCAATGTGAAACAGTTCCTTTTTAGCAGGTCTGACTGGGGTTAACTCCAAACAATAATACTGAGTTTTTTGTTGAAATATAGAAGGTAATCAAAGTAGCAACCATTTCTCTAGACTGTAAACTAAGCCATAGCCCCATGCTGGCCGACGAGAGGAAATATCCTCCTTTCTCGGTTCTTTTCCCTTTTCTGGGAGAAACGCTGTGTGGCGTCCACCATATTATGAGGTCTATAAGCAGGCACGAACTTAGAGGCGCGGGAATGGGGCGGGGGGGGGGGGAGAAATTAAAATTTAAAAAAAATTATGTACTTGGAACAGCGGGACACTTGGGGAGTCGCGGGCCGATACTAACGCATGCTCCGCTGAGATTCGACCCGGGTGGCCACGCTCTTGTGCGGCCGCGTTGCTGCAGATCAGCCAGAATCCGGAGGAACTACTTTTGGTTCCAGAAACTGCTTGCAGCCATGTCTCTAGACTGTGAACTAAGCCATAGCCCCATGCTGGTCGAGGACAGAAAATATCTCTTTTTCTCGTCGGGCGGTGTGGTGTCAGCCATAATATGAGGACTATTTATTAAGCAGGCATGAACTTGGTGGCGCAGGAAGGAGGGGAGAAAAAATTCTTTGTACTTGACAGTGGAACTTCATATCTCTCCACTCTCAGCAATGGAAAACTAATTATCAAATGCTTCATTGGCAGTAAGGCTGTCTTTCTTGGGGGAAAACTCCAACAATAGTGAGTTTTGTGTTGAATTATGGAAAGTAATCAAGGTAAAGAGAAAATGAAGTGAAATTTATCAATTACGCAGGTGGGGATGGGGGGGGCGGGTGTTGGGAGGTAGACTGAGGTCTTTGGTGGTGGAATATGGGCACGGGTAAAGGAACGGGTGTTTGAGTATTGTATAACCGAGACATAAGTCTGAGAACTTTGTAACTTTCCACATGGTGATTCAATAAAATAAATTTTAAAAAATAAATAAATAAATAAATAAATAAAGATGTGGCTTGCCTAATAAATAGAAGGAGAAACAGAGTGAATGGGATTTGGGGTAATTGGTGATATTCCAGTATTTAAATGACTGATGGAATTTAGAAAATGTATTATATTCTATAAAATCTAACTTCGTCATTAATTATCACTGCTCTAGACTACATGTCAGTGTTTTTAAAGTGGTGTCTTTCACATCTTCATATCTCTACTGTTAGGATAAATGTTTACTCACTATTCCAATCAGTTCTTTGTGACATTACCCTAAAGTATTTTGGTCCATAAATTCTGGCTCAAGTATAACATTAAGTTGATTACAGTAATATCAAAGAATTCCAGTTCATCTTCAGTTTTTTGTAGTTTGTTTTTAGTTAGTTCCTTGTTTTTTCCAAAATAGAAGGAAAGTTTATGAACAGTGAACTATTAATAAACTACCACTGTTTTTTGTCTTTGTAATTTATCTCTTATGAATATTTTGCATAGATAGAATAATACAGAAGCTACTTTTTTTTTACTTAGCATTGTATTTCTGTTTTTTTTTTAATTCACACTCTTTAGACTGTATTAGTCGGTAGATTTGTATGCTTTTTATTGCTGAATAGTTACATTGAGGATACTGTGGATATCATACTTTGTTCATTTTTACCCTTGAGCATTTGGACTGTTTTCAACATTTATGAATAATACTACTATAAAATCCACATATAGGCCATTGTTTAGTTCCTAGCTTCTGAACCTGTGGGTTGGAACCCCATGTGGAAGCCATATAACTTTGTAAAATTTTGTTTTAAAATAAATGGTGTCATGTTTTATTATCAGTAAAAGTTTGATTTGTCTACCTATTTTAGTTATCTGTGTACCCAGAGTTGCATTAAAAAGTGTGTACACCAAGACCATAAATGTCAAAGCCATTGTAAACACCATTATGTAACTACAACAAAATTTTATATGCATAAAATACAGAGAGAAAAGTAAATATTCAAATATAATAAAAATTCTCAGGCCAGAGCAATCGTACAGTGGGTAGGGCTGCTTTATATGCAGCATACCCAGGATCAATGCCGAACACGCCATGTGGTCCCCTGAGCTAGCCAGGAATGATCCCTGGGCACAGAGCCAGGAGTAAGCCTTGAGCACTGCCAGGTATAGTCCCAAACAAAACAGAAAAAAAAAATTTCAGATAAAAAGGAATCATGAGAAGCTAGAGAGATGTTATAGTAGATAGGTACCTGTGTCACACACAGGTGATTTCAGGTTGGATCTTGGGACCCCACATTGTCCCCTAAGCCCCACCAAGGTTGATTCCTGAGCACAGAGTCAGAAGTAAGCACTGAGCACTGTTGGGTGTGGACCAGAAACCAAAAAGGGGAGGATCATGAGTGGGGAATCCTTAAGAAACCATGTGTAGAAGTGTTTTCACTGGAAGGAGGGGTTGGTTCCTAGTTGTGGATAGCTGTTTGTATGCTAAGATTTTGCTTACTAAATAATGTAAGAAACTGCACAACTTTTCCAAACTGACTGCATCCTCATATAGTTCTTCATTTTATAATGTATGTGAGTTCCAGTTTTTCTGCATTCTTGCCAACACGTATTTTTTTTCTTATTGTTACCATCTTAGTTTTATAGTGTTATTTGTGATAGTTTTAAGTTTTGTTAAAAATGATTAATGATATTGAATGTGTTTTCATGCACTTATTATTTGTGAACATATGAAATATCTATTCAAATCTTTTTCTCATAATTTCCTGGATTTTACATCTACCTACTGATCTCTGAGTGTTATTTCAATATTCTTGGTATAAAGTCCTTTATCAGACAGGACTCACGCTTTTTTCCAGTCTTTGACTCACCTTTTATTTTCTTTTGAAAAGTAATTTCCACAGTCTTATTTGTTATATATTTGGAGGAAATGGAGGGAATTTAAGCCACAGCTGGAGGTACTCAGGGCTTACTCCTGGCACTGTGCTCAGGGGACCAAATGGGGTGCTGGGGATCAAATATAGGTCAGCTACAGGCAAGACTAGTGCCCACCTTCTGTGCTGTCTTGCTGCCTCTCGCCTTTTTTTTTTTAAATGTGTTTGATTAAGCAGATTTTTTTTTTCATAATATAAGAAACTTAGTGGCAAGTGACTTTTCCAATTCCTAGCTACCAAACCCTATCCATTTCCACTCTTCACAGACTAAGATAACCAGTGTTGCCATTTTCTAACATATGTTTAAAGAAAGCTGCTGTGTAGACTTTAGTCGGTCCACATAGTACTTTGGGGCTGCTCCTCACTCAGGCGTACCCAAGTACTAGTGCTTAGTGACCACTTGGTACCAGGGACCCTCCTGCATGTGAAGTGTTCAGTCCATTGAGCTATTTCCCTAACCCCTTAAGTAAACGTTTTTGTGTTTTTTTGGTTTTTTATTCTTTACCATTGTTGTCATTGTTGTTGTATCTGGAGTACCTGTATTAACCTATTTAGCTTAGTTTAAAATAACATTTGGGAAGCTAGAGAATAGTTTATGGTACCGCTTTGCGTGCATTCAGCCTGTTTTGCCAGAACATATAGTTGTGCCCTGTTGCCACCCCTATGCCCAGATCCTGATACATGCAAGATTAACGCAGCTCTGTACAAGAATGACGCTGAGATTTGGGATGCTTTTTATTTTTTAAATCTGGGCTGTGATCTAGCTCAAGAATCACGATCACGATTACGAAATCCCGTTAATCGTCGATTTCTTTTTCCTTTTTCTTTTCTTTTTTTTTTTTTTTTGCTTTTTTGGTTTACACCCAGTGATGCACAGGGTTCACTCCTGGCTCTGCACTGAGGAATTACCTCTGGAGATGCTCAGGGGACCATATGGGATGCTGGGAATCGAACCCGGGTCGGCCGCGTGCAAGGCAAACACCCTACCTGCTGTGCTATCACTCCAGCCCCAATCATCGATTTCTTGAGCGGGCTCAGTAATCTATCAATTAGTCCTTTCCCTGAGATCTTAGAAGTCTCTCTCGACTTGGCCCTCCCAACGATGTTGCACTGGAGGCTCTTTCAGGGTCAGGGGAATAAGATCCAGCTTGTTACTGGATTTAGCATGTGAATATACCATGGGAAGCTTACAAGGCTCTCCCATGTGGGCAGGAAACTCTCAGAAGATTGCCAGTTTCTCCCAGAGGGATAAGTAGGCTACAAGATATCTTCTGGGAGCTCTCTTTTAAGTCTCTGGATGTTGACCGTTGATGGGATTACTCACACCTGGGTTCCTCTGCTGGTACCTTCATGCGTGAGGCCTGTCCGAACGTGTGGAGAGGGGCCTCGAGCATGGCTGTGGCTAGGTTCCGGTGGTCTTCGGCTTCCGGGAGCTCTGCTTGGGGCGGGGAGGGAAGCTGGAGCCCATCCCCTCCAAGGGGCCCCAGGAAAGACAGCCAGGCGTGCGGGCAAGAGACTCTCTGCTCAAGAATACCAAAAAAAAAAAAAAAAAAAAGACTAATTTGAAGATATGCACACCTCTTGCATGGCAGAGACTGGTAAACTACCCGTGACATATCCAATACGCCAAAAACAGTAACAACAAGTCTCACAATGGAGACGTTACTGGTGCCCACTCCAGCAAATTGATGAGCAGCGGGATGACAGTGACAGTGATATGCGCACCTATGTTCATTATAGCACTTAGTACAATAAACAGGACATGGAAACTACCTGAATCTCCAGTGACAGATGAATGGATAAAGAAGTTGTGGTATAGATACACAATGGAATACTGTGCCACTGTAAGAAAAGATGAAATCATGCCGTTTTCTACAGTGTGGATGAAACTGGTGGGTATCTTGTTAAACAAAGTAAGTCAGAGGGAGGAGAAATATCAGATGATCTCATGTGTCTGTAGTACTTAGAGAAACAAAACAGGAGAATAGGCAGTAACAGATGATGACGAACCTTCAGCCCTAGATGACAAAACTGATATTACAGGGGTGGAGGGGGTGGGGAAGAATAAAGAGGTATGAAGAGGTAGGCATGAAATAGCATAAGTGGAAGGTGTTGGGTACTATGTTCGCAGTGTGGTGCAGTAACTGTACATCAAAACCATCAACATTGGCACTAATGTAAACATATTGCCTGAAATATAGTGATTATAAACAAACAAAACTGGGTCAGAGCTGTTACTTTGCAGTAGACCTTGTATGAGACTCTGAATTCAGTGTGTCCCACCTCTCTAAGGAAGGAATAAAAAGAGATTCTGATCTCTCCTAACTGTTTCATCTGTGCAACCTGTGCATCTGTTCCTGAGAATACACTGTGTTTTCCTTTGTGATTGGTTCTTTTGTTTTTAAGAGGGGACCAGTGAGATCTCCACTGTCTGCTTATTCCCATAAATCTGTGTCTTAGGCTATTTCAGGTGCTGGAGCTTGATGTCTTTGTATATTCGACTTCTTCCCATCAAAAATGCCTTCTTACATTGACCAGAGAATGTACACCTTTCTTTGAAGTATAAGTAGCATCATAAGTAGTATCTGTAATTTAGAGCTACTTGTAGATGCTAACCTTTCATACCAAAAGGAGGCTGTGTTTCTAATTTCTAATCTTATCTTTGAAGAAATTTTTATATATTTTTTAAGTATCTTTACAGTGAAAAATAATTCTCATTTCAAGACTTTTAGAGAGTATCCAAAACATTTAGTCATTGATTTAGCAAAGAACTGTTTACTGTGTACTTTGGTACACCTGGGTATTGTCACAGGTGAAGCATTTTGAAACACCTGCACCAACTTCAGTTGAAAGCGAAAGACTTTAAGATTGGGTGTGTATGGATGAGAAACTGGCTGTCATCATATAGTAAAAAGAGAAAGTACTTCATAAAAGTTCTGTGGCACCATTGTCTCCTGCTCCTTACAAGTGATTCATGCAGGAAGGAATTTTGTTCCATTTCATCATATGAAAGTAGAATGTACTTATATTTATGAAGACATGCTTTAGGTCATTGTTCTTGTGGAGCAACTAATGATGAGTTGCTTTGTGTGCTTCTTTTTTTTTTGTTTTGTTTTGTAAGTGGCTAAAGGAGTTAGCCAAGTTAGAGGTAACAGGAAATAACCAAAGGTAAGCTCAGGTAAATTGTTTTTGTGGTGTCAGCTGTAGTTAAGATGACTCAGAGTTAAGCTTCTGAACCAGACTTGATGAAATAGTTTTCTTTGTTCATTAAAAACAACTTAGGAAAAAAATGAAACAAAAATTAAAAGCATAGCTTTTATTCATTTATTCTACAGACTACAAAGCCACGAATAAATTGGGCTTATAAGAATAAAAATACTCATTCTCAGTTTTATAAACTCATTCCACAGTTCCAATTCATTAGACTGTTGTAATAGCTGGGCTTTTTTGTCCTGAATTTTATATTTGAAATTGTATCTGCGGAGCACATCTATGTAGGGAGAAGTTTACATCTTATGGCAAATTGTAAAGATGACATGCATCTTTCTTACCCCAGCTGGGCTCTTTTAGCCACTTTCTTTTTCCATTCTTTTTCCATTCCTCTATCTGCCCTGCTTTCTGGGAATTTATTCATTGAGACCCTTCCACTGAAATTGTAGTTCTGATTTTCCTCATTTATTTGTTTCATTCCATTATCCCACCAGCCTTGTAAGAATGTTGTTTGTGGTGGTAGAGCTTGAACCAGGCCCCCCTGGCCTGTGGGACCCCGGCTTTACCACCGAGCCCCACCCCTGGCTCCCACGATGGCGATAGGACTTTACTGAACCAAAAGTTTGTGGCATTTTATTGTATTTTTCGAAGGTTTCATAGTAATTTATTTTTTTTACAGTTTTGTTAGTATTTCTTCACAAATGACTACTCAAAAAATTTAAAATATCTAGAAACAGTTCTGTTTTTCTTGTTTGTTCATAATCCTGCTCAGCAGAGACAAGGTTGTGTTAGTGTTCTGCGTCCAAACAGAATGTAGAAATTTTTAAGTGTAAGCTGATACTGTAACAATTTATACCTTAAATTATGGCAAGAGTTCATGCCACTGATTTCTACTTATTGTCAGAAATTGACTTCTGGAGACAATTAGAGATGCCAAACGTGTGGCTCTGGTAAGAAAAAAGCCTATGTTAATCTAGTCACTGTAAGCCAGCTCACTAACAGACTTGGTATATTAGAAGTAAAAATCTTCAGTGGAAAGATTCAGAAGTCTTGCTGCTAGTGAAAGTTTTTCACTGGAGACTATAATCAACAGATCACACAGTTATTTGAAGAATCAATAATCCACAAATGGAGGGAGACCCCCTTTCATCAGATACTGCTTGCCTGGAATATGGGTCTGGGCCTAGATAATACCAGTCTCATCTCACCCTTCCTCACCCTTCAGTCTCTCTCACATTCCCCTGCTCTTTGTTGGTCCCTCTTTGTTATTTGATATAAATACTGAGGGCAGGGGAGAGGAACAACATGGCAGCATTCACAGTGGTGGACTCCAAGAAGGTCTTCTTCTATGCTCATGTTTGGATAGAAACTATTTGTTAGGTTTAATTTAAATTATGCCATCAAATTTTAAACAAAAGTGCATCCAATTCTTTGCCTTGATTATTTTCCTTCCCTCTCTTGTGCTTTGTTCTTGTGATTTGTTCAGACAAATCTTGGTGATAACGAATCTCTTAATGACTTAATCTATCAACAGAAATCTGTTCAGAAATCAAAGTGATAGTAAACTGATTGTTTTCATTATTTTCCAATAATGGCGATCATGAGATGACTGTCAGTTTGCGTCTGACTTTTTCTCAGTTATTGTTCTCTGTTTAAATCTCAAAATGTTAAATGAAATACCAGTCATTTTAAAATGTAGGAGTGGACACTTACTCAATGAATATTTCACCTTTACCACTAGAAAACAAAAAAATCTCTTACTAAAATAACATTTGTAAACAAAAGTTAGTGATTTCTTCATTAAGTCCAGTGACACTCCATTTGCCCATATATAAGAAGTGTGATAATCACCTTACCATATATATACACATATATGTATGTATACACACACACACATATCAGGATTGTGCATCGCCGGGTGTGACCCAAAAAGCAATATACAAGTATATTGCAGTCAGGAGTTACTCCTGGCGGTGCTCAGGGGACCATATAGGATGCTGGGAATCAAATCCGGGTGGGACTCATGCAAGGCAAATGCCCTACCCGCTGTACTATCCTCCAGCCCTGTCACATATATTTTAAGTAACACAAACGAACTATTCTCTAAGTCCTATTTCTATAGTTATTACTGGACATTTTAAACGCAACTAGAATGAGCCATTTTATTAACCAGGATAAAAAAAAATTCAATTCATGTTTTCAGAGTTTTATTTTGGGTTTTTTGGAAGGGGGCGAGGGTATACTTGGGGACCAGCCATGTGTTCTCAGAGCTTACTCCTGGCTCTGTGCTCAGAGATCATTCCTAATCATGTTCAGGAAACCATATGCAGAACTGGATGGAATCTAGGTCAATTATATGTAAGTCATGTGCCCTACCCTCTGCACTATCTTTTCGGATTTGTTTTGTTTTTTATGAATAAGGTTTCCTTTCTAAAATTTACCCCATTTTTATCTTGAGGCAGGTGACTTTTAGCTTTTTAAGTGATCTAATAATCAATTTTATATAAATTTCTTTTTATAGTTTTCTCAATCACCTGTTATTTGTTAGCTTAATTTTTTTCTCATTAAGCAATAAAGGAGTATAAATAAAAGAAAGTGAAGGCATTAACATGGGTATGTTTTTAAAACCTTGTTCACAGTGATGCAAGGCAAGGCTCTAGGGGTAATAAGGTGGACAGAAAGAATATATTTTAAATATTATTAATACATGAAAATAGTTGTTGCGTATTAGCTGTGATATTTTATGTTTGGTGAGAGCTGTACAGCTGAGTATAAATCCGGAAGAAATTAATGTAAGTATTTTTAAGTGAGTTTGTATTTCTCTGTACACAGCACTCTCCTTCTGTTTGTGATCATAGGATAAAAGCTCTGTGAGCTTGTATATGTTCATTTTTACTGCTACATCATGTAGTGTGCTCTTAAGATTGAGATCTCATTCTCCAGGAAGCATTTCTGTCTTAAGATTAATTGCCCTTTTAAAATCAGTGTTTGATGTATTCCTTTGGCTGTATCCTGGCTTGGTTAACCCTCTTTGACCTGACCTCACTGAGCACCACTGCTGAGGCTGAGTCAGAATCCTTCAGCGTGATGTATGCACTTCAGATTCCAGCCTGTGGCTTTTCTTGTCGATGGATTCAATTAGTTGCATTTTACTAATGAACATATCTGAGGGTAAAGAATTTGTCAGGCAGAACAAAACTGTTCAGACTAGTGGTAATCATGAAGCTCATCTTTTTTATTTGTTTAGAACTTTTCCAGAAGTATGGGTACTTTTCAGAACTTTAACTTTCATATCACACATTCCAAGAACAGAAAACGAAATCATTTTCTGCTGAATTAAGAATATAAATGTGAAGCCACAAAGTTAAACATATTGTTGACCTTAATTTTCTGTCGTACCCTACTCACAGGTATGAACTAAAAAAAGATTAGTTACTTAAACTGAAATTTTCTGATTAAAAGCATTTTCCCTTGAACATACCAACTCCATTTCTTTAGCTTCCTTTAAATTAAAAGAGATTAAAAGAGATTTACTTATTAGTAGTAAGAATGAAACTTACATCTTGCTAGAATTTTAAGTAAACAGTTATAAAGACAGGTCAGACATTCTTTGTAGAAAAGTGAGTGATAGGTGTGGTGGAGGGCTGAAATGCAGATTGGGATGGGAAATAAAATGCAGATTGGGGTGGGAAATAAATTCTCTATCATTGCTCTTGTGAGTTCTCCAATAATGATGTATTTTTAACTATATATTAGAGGGTTTGGAAGTATCTTCCCACATCCCTCCCTCTGAGTGGTCTTTTTTTTTTTCTTTTTGGGTCACACCCAGCGACGCACAGGGGTCACTCCTGGCTCTGCACTCAGGAATTATCCCTGGCGGTGCTCAGGGGTCCATATTGGGATGCTGGGAATCGAACCCGGGTCGGCCACGTGCAAGGCAAACGCCCTACCCACTGTGCTATTGCTCCAGCCTCTCTGAGTGGTCTTTAAAAACAAACAAACAAAAAAAACAACAAAGAAACTTAACTAAAGTCAGTTAAGCTAGGTAAGCATAGTACAGTAGGGCTCATTTGACATTTAGTTGATGTGCCCTATTGAAGATACACAATAAGGACACTGGTAGATTAATCCATAGGGTTTATAGTGCTTAAGGGATTTCTTTTTTATGTCATTCATTTAGTTGTTTGCACATCTGGGTTTAGGTTTTCATTGTTGTAATCTTTTTTTTCTTTAACATATTCTTAGAATTTATGTATACTACTCTGCATGATAATGGGAGACAGATTCAAAGTATATATTAGCATGAAACTAAATTCCCACATACCTTTACATGCCAGCCACTTCATTGACTATGATCTTTGTATGAATTTTTAGTATATTTAAGTACTGAGAGAATTGCCTTATTCTTATAACTTTGTTTGCTGGGAGCGGATTGTAGTGAACACATTTTTTGCTTACTGAACTTGAGTTTTTGAAAACCAGTCTTCCAGGGTTGGAGAGAATGCTCAGTGAGTGCAGGCTGTGCATGCAGGACCCAGACTTTATTCCCAGTACCACCTTCTCCCTCACCCCACACTCATCCCCAGCATTGCCCCGAGTGTGCACCCCTCACACCCGTTCTGAATACTACACTATAGGAACAGAAGAGTGACATACTGGACCTGAGCGAATGGACAGGAAGAGTTGAGAAGAGAATCACAGCGGGCTGACCAGGTGTATGACTGTGTGCTCAGCACTTGTGCCTGGACGTCTCCTTTACTCTTATGTAGCGCAGAGACTAAAGCTTTTTATCCACACTGTAAGGAAAGGAAACCGGGGCTCAGGCTTAGTTTAATGCTAAGTCATTTATCTTCTATCGAAAAGGAGTGAGTTATGCTGATTTGAACTCTGAACTGTTTTGTTCTTTAGTTATAAAGGACTGCTCTACTGGAACTGAAAGGCGCGCTCAAGATCCCTTCTTTTATACCAGTGGCTTACAAGCTCCCTCACGAAGTTCTGTCAGAAAACACCACGGGGAGCCAGAGAGATAGTACAGTGGGGAGCATGTTTGCCTTGCCCACGGCTGACCTGGGTTCAATCCCCGGCATGTCATATGGTCCCAAGCACTGCCAGGAGTAATTCCTGAGTGCAGAACCAGCAGTAACCCCTAAGCATCGCTGACCCAAAAAAAGCAAAAAAGAAAGAAAAGAAAGCACCACAGTCTGTCATCAAGCCTCCAGATTCGGCAGACAGGCGCAACCCACTGGACCCAAACCTTTGACCATCTTCATCAAGGCTGTGTGTTAGGTTTCTGCCTGAGATTCATTCAAGCAAGCATGTTTACTATTGATTTTTAGTTTTTGGGTTGTACCCAGTGATGTTCAGGGGTTCCTCCTGGCTCTGTGCTCAGGAGTCACTCCCTGTTATTGCTTAGGGGACCATATGGGATTCTGGGAAAGAAACCCAGGTCGGGCTTGTGCAAGGCAAGTGCCCTAACCACTATACCAGCCCCTCAAGAAAACATTAAAAGAAGACTTTATCCAAATATTGATTCAGATAATTTAGAGAAAGGCCCATGTCTTCAATATTTTTTTCAATTTCCAACTGGTTAGACACCTCCATTTTATAAGTAAAGAAAAAACCTACAAAGCATATGAAGCTTGCTCAGAGTCCTTCATTAACAGAACTGGAATTCAAGTTGCTTACTGCAGTTTATGTTTTGATGCATTTCTCCTTTATCTGTCTTTCATATGATTGTGTATCACACATTTGTCATGCATACACATATCCCTGTATGTAAAAATCATTTTTTTATACCTGTATTAAAAAATCACTGTCATTTTAGATTTATAATTTTCACTACTGACTTGGGTAACTAATGTATATTTTCTTTGTGTTTTTGTCATTGTTAACACTCTACTCATAGACACTAAATATGTTTTTCATAAAATGTAAAACTTTAAGTCAAGGAATATAGCTCAGAGGCCAGAATGCATATTTTGCATGCAGGAGGCCTGGTTTTGATCCCTGGTACCACATGGTTCTCTGAGCATCATCAGGAGCCACCCCCAGCACCAAACCGGAAGTAGCCCCTGAGTAAAGACTGCTGGGTATGGCTCCAGACAGACAAAAACAACAATTTAACTGCTCAGTACTAAAAAGTGCTCACTTTAATTGTTAGATAAAAGTAAGTTCATTTTTATTAGGCTATTAGTAATATTAAAAGTAGATTATATACTTACATTTTATCATATCTTAATATTTAGATATATAAGTAAATATAAGAAGTGAAAATCATTGTGCTATTCTCTTTATTGATGTATTTTCAGAGTTACTATCTAACTCAAGGTGAATTGAATTCCTCTCTGTAGAGAAAATAGAGGTCTCTGGTGTTTAATTTGGATGCTTCCCTTGATTCACTAATCACAAGTTTTTAATCTATGATTGTCCTTATATTTACTAGATAAAAATAATTAAATTAAAATAATTCTGTTTAAAAATTACTACATGGAGATACTACAGAATAATGACATGCATTATTCAAAATGTTCATGGTAAAACATGCAAAGAGGTCTAAAAACTGCCCAGATAAAAGAATTATGCTTTTAATTTAGGGGTAATTAGTGTAGAGACATGAACGTGTGATTCCTAGATGGTATCCTACGATGAGAAAAAATGGGAGTTTAAATTAGTACTTCAGCGTTTTAATTTTTTGATGACCATTCTGTAGTTATGTAAGAGAATCTCTTTATTAGAAAGTCCACAGTAAAACATTTAGGGGTAAAGAGCTCAGTGTTTCCCTTTGACTCTCAGATGATTCAGAAAATAAGTATATACACACAGAGTGATAAAGCAAATTGAACAAAATGTAAACATTTGATGAATCTAGGTAAAGGGGAATTCCTTGTCCTAGTCTTAGAACTTTTCTGTGTGAAATTATACCAAAATAAAAGGTATACCCCTATCCTGTGTCCTGCATGAAAGAATTTATACAGAACTAATTTACTCAATGGCTGTTTTAGATGTTTGCCTACTTTAAAATATCAAACTAACAGAAAACATCCTTGAACAGATGAAAATGTAGAATAACATTTTTCTCCTTAGTCATTCACTTTGTAGAGCAAGTTTCTTACTTCCAAGTATTAAAATCTAGATTCCCATTTTGAAACACAAAGACATATTTACTAAAAACATGAGTTACCATCAAGTGTTTCCTTTCTCCTGTTTAAAAAAGCAGAAACACCTGCTACTTTTTCATTTTGTTAGTTGTGATATTGCCAAAATGTCTGGTCATGTTTTCTTGTTATTTATGGCAGCATGAATTAAGGAGAGCACAAATACACTTCTTGGTATATCCAGAAATGTTTTGACATTTTGTTAATAACCAAAAATCTTTATAGGTAGAGCTATTCTTCCTGGCAGAGCACCTATCAAATTATTCTCAAAACATTCATTGTGACTGTGTATTCTGTCAGCAACAAATTTCGCCAAGTTTTGAAAGCATTTATGTACTCACTGATTGCTCAGGGTCAGGTACCCCTTCTGGCAGTGGGGATTACTGAGGAAGCAGGGGGATGCGTGCGTGCTGTGTGTGTGTGTGTGTGTGTGTGTGTGTGTGTGTGTGTCTGTCTGTCTGTCTGTCTGTCTGTTTGTCTGTCTGTCTGTCTGTGTTATAACATATGGGGGGCTTGTACTGGTGAAATGTTTGGACAAATGTAGATGATGGCAGAATGATATGTTTTAAATCTTGAGTTATTGTGTTGTGGAATATGATCATTTCAGACCCACTTCCTTTGTTATCTAGTTAAACATTCTTCAACTTTTTTATACCCATGAACTAGCCCCTGCCGTTTAACCCAAGGCAGCAGATCAGGGAGTTTCAGTCTTTTACCCTATGGACTGGCACCCGTTCATGGGCCAGTGGTTGAAGACTGCTGGCAAATTCCAGATTAAAAAGTGGCCCCTCCCCCTGCCACTCCACCCACCAGTTAAATTTGCGAATCAGTGTTGCTTATTCAGGTTTCTGCTAATAGGACTTGCTGGGTTTGTTACACAAAGTGTTGAAATAGTGCTTATGTTCTCCAGCTTCAGCTTTTGTACACTCTTAAACTGCATCTTTATGTTAACAGGATTGGTCTTTTACCTTTTTAACAAGCTATGCCTGAGTAGATTTGTGCCATGTTGTATTTGGTCTCACATTCTAATCACTTTTGGATTTTTAGTTGTGACTTCTACTCTGTTTTAGACTACATGAAGGTAACTCCAGCGTAAGGAAAAACTTTAGATAAGGAACTTTTACTCTTAGACCAGACTCTTTCATTTTTTGACTCAGTGTTAAGTAGGAGGAAGATTCTGAGAATGCTCAAATATTTCAAGGAAATATATAATTAGAATATAAAGAGAATTATACCGGAAATGTTTTCAAATATTCTAAGAAAGATTCAATACAGTAAAACGTTGGCAACGTATAACTTTCAAGGAATGAATCATTTCACATATATGAGGATTTATCCACTGGAATTTTTTTTTTTTTTTTTTTGCTTTTTTGGGTCACACCCGGCCATGCATAGGGGTTACTCCTGGATCTGCACTCAGGAATTAGTCCTGGTGGTGCTCAAGGGACATATAGGATGCTGGGAATTGAATCAGGGTTGGCCGCATGCAAGGCAGATGCTCTACGCGCTGTGCTATCACTCCAGTCCCTTGAGTTTTTTTTTTTTTTTTAATCTTCTAAAAGCAATTAGATCCTGCTTCTTATACTCAGTCTTTTACTTGTAGATAATCACATCATCACAAAGAACCAGTCATTGTACTAACATTCTGATTACAACTGTAAAAGGTAGGGATGGAATCAATAGGATTGGCAGAAAAATCAAAAGAATGAAAGTATTTTTAGGTTAGAAGTAGTCTGAGGGGAGCCCTTTTTCCCAAAAGTATTTTAGGGGCTAGAGAAATAGTAGTGCAGTGGTTAAGGCACATATGTTGCCGCAGTTGACCCTCATTCAATCCCAGCACCATATAATGGTCCCCTGAGAACCATCAGGAGTGATCCCTGAGCACAGAGCCAGGAGTAAGTATCTGATTACAACCAGGGATGGCCCCAAAACAAACAACTCAAAAAAAAAAGGAATAAAAATATAAAAATAAATAAATGTTTTAAAAGCATTTTAAATTAAGTCGGTGATTCAAAGAGTGGTTTGGAACTTTGTTTTTTGGAATCTATAGTTTTCTTTTTTTTAACTTTGACATTCTTTATCAATTCTGTGTGGTGTGGTTTTTTTTTGTTTTTTTGTTTTGTCCTTTCTTATTGTCAAACTGTTGAACTGTTGTCACCTCCCAGGAGTGTGCTGCCTCTAAAAAGAAGAAGTGTAAATACTACTTTAAAAGGGTCTCCTGTTTCAGGTGCCAGCCATGCCATTATCACCATACATCATCCTCCCATCTTGCCAGACATCAGAGCACTAAGGGTGCAAAAGTCAATTATGAACAGAAAGGGAAAAGTAGGATATTTGCCTCTCGTAGTTCCATGAATGCCCTTTTTCCTTGTACTTCTTTCTCCAGGAAGCTGAGCGGTTAAACCTTGTAGTTGAAGATACTAAAAAAAACAAGGCACAAATTGAGCTCTAAGAATGACATAAAATTGTTTAAGGATTTTATTTCAGGAGGGGTTTGGTTTGGGTTTATTTTCTTTTTTTCCTTGAACAACCAAGGATGTTTCTGCCTAAAGATATCCATACAAAGATACCGTACAAAGTTCATAAATAACAAACTGCTAACCTTGAATTTGTAGTAAAGTTTGAATTTAAAAGAAAAGTGAATTGCAGCTCCTTTTTAATTCGTGAATGGGTGTTGACAAAAATCAATCAGGTTTCATGACTAAAACTGGAATCCCTGAGTCAGACTTGTAGTTCCTTCTCAATAAAATTTTAAGTCTTATTCTAATTGTGTCTCCAGAGCATTCAGCTATATATATTTGAACTTTACTAAAACAGCCTACAGCTCTGTTTTATTAAACAATCTTCCTGAACACTGATCTCATTCTTGATTTCTATTCATATTTCCATCTCATGTATTTTAAGTATGAGCTGACCTATTTTGTGTACTTGTCATTTTTTTCATAGCCCTACAGTACAGTTTTTAATGTGTAACTAAAATAAATTTTGGTCAGTGGGTACACTGGGTTGTTTTCTCCACTATGGTTTCATTAACGTCAATCTTTGGTGTGCACAGTAATTAAGAAAGAATGAATACTTTCACATAGAGCAACAGAATTTTTATCAGAATTCATTGTAACCCTCAAGTTTCTGTTTTGGGTGAGACATATTGCAACATTTGAACTTTCTCCATGTCCACATTTCTTGCTCTGCAGACCCTCCAGGTTGACCTTCTTGGTTTGCTAAGGAGTCTCCAAAGGCAGCTGGTTATCTTTCTCCAGCTGTTTGGATTTATTGATGATTGTTGAATTTCTTTCTTGGACTAGATGGGGAAAAGAGGAATCAGGTGATGATCCATGGAATCGAGCCGATGTTGGAAACACCGCTGCAGTGGCTGAGCGAACATCTGAGCTACCCGGATAATTTTCTTCATATCAGTATCATCCCGCAGCCGACAGATTGAAGGCTCGACTCATCGCCTCAGCGGAATCACCTTGACACAGGATTTACCCAAGCATGTCACCTTTCTGCTTCAGTCAGGTTTAGCGGAAGCACCCTGGCCAGAAACACTGCGACAGGCCAAGCAGGAGAGAAAGAGTCCACGTGAGCCAAGGCCTTGGGCCGGACTGCCTGTGCATCACCACTGCTCCCCTCCACTGCCGTCATTCAGCCTCTGCTGCAGCAGGAAAGACTTGGCAAGACCACTCGCCAGTCTTCTGTGTTCCTGTAAGATACCAGGGAAGCCAAAACCTCTGGCCTGAGAAGAAGATGGAAATATGTGCCACTCGATTTGTCTATCTGATTAACAAATAAACAGGGGTATTTCCTAAGGTGACCATAGTTGAACTTTAGCTCAAGGGAGTGGAAACATTGGTTTAATTTTCAAGAGAATTAGACTTAAGAAAGTAAAAGAGAAATTCTGTTATCAATAACTTGCAGTAATTTTTTGTAACAGATCAAATTACAGTAAACCCATCTTTCCTTAATGAAAATTTCCTATGTTTACAGTCTGTCTATTGGTATGCAAACAATCTTGTAACTTTGATAATGAACAGTAAGAGATTTTTAAATAAAGCCTCTAAATATGTTTTGTCATTTAATAACATACAATTTTTGTCACTTTTCGAGTACTTTCTGATTATCAGTAGATCACCGTTTTTACTCTGTGTGTTTCCATTCAGGCTGGTCATCACTGGCATGGGCTGGGTGCAGGGTGTAGAATAACTTGTCTCAGGAGCTGGCATAGAATTTCTTGCTGCCTATTTTTAAATGTGTTCACATGCTCAAGGTATCAGTAATGTTACCATGTATCTCTGCTGATGTATCAATGTAGAGCTGTTAAATCATAGTATGCTAAACATCTGTAGAAGATAATTTTACATTTGGAGGAAAATTGTTCCTTTCCAACCTCGTGTTTCTCATTGGCTCCAGGTCTAATATTTCATTGTGGTGTTCCCTGGAAGCCTCTTTGAAGTCTCAAGATTACCAGTCTCCAGACTGCAGTAGCTTTTCCTTAGCTTTACCAAAAATATTCAGAGGTTACTGGAGTTCTTACTCAACATAAGGAAATTTTTGCTGCACTTTATTACCAGGCTGCTGGAATTCTACCAGCTGACTGTATTTGTGCATTACACTTTGTTTCTTGTGAGCTAGCTTGCTGTCCATATTGAATGTCAACCCATTTGCGTATGCAAAAAAACACGGTCCTCAAACAGTAATGGTTTTAGGTTTCATAATAAAAATGAATGTTTTCTTATAAAAATTTGTACGAATGTTGAAGTGAGATCCTGCTAGTGCTCACTGCTTCCTTTTACCCTTTTGCGACTATTCACTGATTAATACCAGATTTATTCACTGGACAAGATTCAAGTCAGGGATCAAATGATTTGGAATGGAAAGAATAAGAACCAATAAGAAAAAATAAACTAATCAGAGAAAACAAAAGCAGGTAGCAAATAATTGACTTAATGTCAATAAAGTGAAAAGTGACCTTTCGTAAAGGAGGATAAAAAGCATTGTTTGAGTTAAGCATAAAAACCCACTGACTTGTAATTTTTCAGAAGAGGTTGGTAGAATATGATGGTTCACATTAAAAGTGTGTATTCATCTGTTTGGTTTTGGGATTTTCCCCCTTGATGTTTTGACAGATTGAAGTGAGATTCTGTGAGCAAAAGGATCCAATTGCCTGAGAGAGCTCTCTGTGTGAGGAAGACAGTGTGGTGAGAACAGTAAGCCATAGACGCCTTCCCCAGGCACGGTCAGGGTGAGGTCTCTGAGGTTGGCTCAAGTGAGCTTTGGATCTTGACTACTGTATCAAGTAAATTTTATCAAGCCATTGCTCAATTTGACTTACTCTTTCATTATTACACCAGCATCCTAACTGTATTACTCCATTCCAGTCCCAGGTAAGTCTAGTCTCCAGTCCCCAGAAGAAAAATAAAAGTAAATCAGTGCTAGCTTAAATATCTATTTTTGTTTCTTTTAGTTTGGATATTTAAATCTTATGGTTTATTAAAAAATTAAATAAAAGTTGTATCTGTCTTTATTTCTAGACGTTGGAAATGAAAGTATATAAAACAATTACCTATTAAGGAAATACCTAAGACAGGTATATTAGTCTTATACCTATACCAGTCATAAAAAGTTTCTGAGGAAGAACAAAACCAAGCAACATATAGCAACATGGATGGAAATTGAGGATGTCATGCTGAATGAAGTCAGTCAGAATGAAAGGGACAGATACAGTATAATCTCTCATATGTGGGACTTAAAGATAGCAAGGCAGCAGCAAAGATACAAAGGCACATGAGGAGGAACTGATTCACACAGTTGAATGGGCGGTGTGTAGCGGGGGGGGGCGGTGTTGGGGATCCTTAGGAGAGGGAGATGGGTACAATGGTGATAGGTGTGATGTTGAAATTATGTTCTTAAGAAACAATTATTAGGGCTGGAGCAATAGCACAGCAGGTAGGGCGTTTTCTTTGCATGCGGCTGACCCGAGTTTGATTCCCAACATCCCATATGGTCCCCCGAGCATCACCAGGAGTAATTCCTGAGTGCAGAGCAAGGAGTAACCCCTGTGCATTGCCAGGTGTAACCCAAAAAGTTCTTTTTTAAAAAAAAAGAAAATTATTAATAGTACTATAAACCAAAAATTGAAAAAACTGAAAATTTAAAAACCAGTTTCTCAAGGAAACGAGGGTAGAGAATGTATGGGGGAAATCAGAGCTAAAAATTGTAATATGCTTATCTAACTCATCCTTGGTGGCAACCACACCCCCACCCCACCCCCCACACACACACACACTCACTCTCTCTCTCTCTCTCTCTCTCTCTAAGAAAGTGAAAGTAGATTGTCAAATTATTTGTCAACTAGGAAGGAATAAGTTCAACTTGGATAGAAACTGTTGTATAATTTTCATGGCTTTCACTGAGTGGCCTAAGGTCTGCCCCATGGGTGGAGTTGTATTGATAAGCAACTTATATATCCAGTGACCCATAGTGGCTACTCATTAATATTGATCTGCCGGGCTTTATAGCGTGGCAGTGTAAAGGCCACATTCCAGACTGTCTGAGATGAACCCATGAATAAATTAGTCTTGTTTATCCTTCATTCACTGGAAACAAAGAATTGAACATATGCTAAGAAAATATATGCAAGATTTGGTACTAAGCAACAGTAACTTTTAGTGGTTATCACTCTGTCACTGTCACTATCACTGTCATCCTGTTGCTCATCGGTTTGCTCGAGTGGGCACCAGTAATATCTCCATGTGAAACTTGTTGTTACTGTTTTTGGCATATCGAATACTCCACAGGTAGCTTGCCAGGCTCTGCCGTGAGGGCGAGATACTCTCGGTAGCCTGCCAGGCTCTCCGAGAAGGGTGGAGGAATCAAACCCAGGTTATCATTCTAGTATATTTATAGGCCAGTTGAGCTGGACTTTTAGTTTTCAGGAATTCGGTTTTAAAGCAAGTCTCACTTTTACCATACATTATATTGATATTTTGATCTTGGTAAGTTCTGTTAGGTATGCCATCATCATTGAAACAAGTGTAGAATCTTGGGAGTATAAGGAAAAATGAAATGTGATGATATCGACAGTTTGAAAACCTATTTTAAAAAGTATTTTAATGCTTTACTAGGTTATTTTGGGGATCTGGGAGTAACCCCAAATTATTTCATGCATATCCATGATCACATTTTTCTCAGACTCCAAAATAATCTTCCAGAATCATACTAAATAGAAATGCTGTGCTTTCAGAGGGCAGGGAAGGCTGTTTAACTCAGTTCCATTGTTGATGACTGGGATGAAGTCAGTGAAAATACTTGAGTCTTTAGTTTTCTAATTAGATTCACTACCTGGTCAGAAAGTTTTAAGAGTTACCAACAAAGGTGTTAGGATGAGAGGTATCTTTTCAAAGATTTGATGATTGTCATTATAACCAGCATTTTTTGTTGTTGTTTGACAAACCTTTCGATTCTCCCCAGTCTGATCACCAGTGCAGTATGATCACTAGTGCAGTGCAGTACTGTTGAACCTGGTAGACACTGAACCCAGAGAGGGGGAAAGGGTCTGCTTTTAGATCCATTTAAGTAGGTTTTTAAAAATGTTTTGACCCAGGGCTGAAGCAATAGCACAGCGGGTAGGGCGTTTGCCTTGCACGCGGTCCACCCAGGTTCAATTCCCAGCATCCCATACTGTTCCCTGAGCACCGCCAGGGGTAATTCCTGAGTGCAGAGCCAGGAGTGACCCCTGTGCATCGCCAGGTGTAACCCAAAAAGCAAAAAAAAAAAAAAAAAAAAAAAAATTGACCCTATTAACAGACTGTGTTTGAGTGATCAACAATGGGATGAAGACTTGGTGAAAATTTAAGAGTGTCCACCTGCTTTGACATACCCGTTGAATCTTCTGAAAGTGATGAACCTGGTGCTGCCTCTGAAACTTTCCTCACCCCAGTGTCGCAAGGACAAATAAAGCACCAGCCGGCAGTGTCTATTTCCCCCAGTTCCTGGTGCAATAGACAGATGATGGTGCTTTGCAGAGAAGGAAAAAATGACGCTTCAAAATCAGTGTTACATTTTCCAGTTAAAAATACCAACTATACCACCAGCTATAAAAATAGGAAGAACTTTTTTGTTCAGAAATCAGTACAACTAAGTGCTCTTGTTCAGGTGTGCTTTGCTGACAAAGAATTGCTTACTCAAATGGGCTATTTTCAGCAGGAACTGCTGTCGCTCAGATCCTGGTGTGCCTTTGGGTAGTGTGGCCCATGGTGCACATCTGCTTCAACATCACCCTAATTTCAGCAACCTCTAAAATATGAAGCTATTTTCGTCCAGCATCTGGAGGCATTTCTTGATTCTGACCTCTTCATAAATGAGTGGTTTGTGTCTTGCTGTTGCCTCTTAGCCTTCACTCCTATAAATGTAATGCTGAAGCAAGGGAATTGTGATAGATTTGTGAGCAGTTACTCAGCCTGAGGTAGCTATTGGATTCCTGTTCATAAAAGAAATTGGAGAAATATTTGAGTTTCACTGAAACATTCTTTTATATGTTACTTAGATAATGCTGGTGAACACTTCACAGCAAGGAATTTAATAACTATGTATGTGGCATTTGATTGTCACATTTAAGTTCTCTAAGAACAGAAAACAGGTCTGCGTGGCTCAGGATTGTATTTGTAGGACCTGGCAGTGTGTGTGGAACATAGAGAACTGTATTGAATACTTAAAGAAGAATTGGGCAAAAGCTATATACTAAGCTCCTTTTTAAAAGGCTAAAATACAGTGATGTATTAAAGGCTTTTTTTAAAAATCTAAGATAAAGCACTGTTTTATAAACAAACTTTCTTAACTAGGATCCATCCCAACCCCAGTATCATGTCATGTTGATCTCTTGAGAATTATTCTGTTAAATCCATAAATCCTAATAATCTAGAGTTTAGTTATTGGCTTGGGAGACACACCTGGCTGTGCGCTCAGGGATCACTCCTGGCAGTGCTCAGGAAATGGGTGCCCGGGGAAGGAAGCTGGGTCAGCCACTAGCAAGGCAAGCGCCTTAACCTTTGTACTATCAGTCTGGCCTAAGTGATCTAGAGTTTATAACATAAGACTTAGCCTTCTTTTCCCAAACTATTTCTAATGTGTTTATTCCTTCTTCCCAAATGTTTTCCATTTTGCCAGTGTTACTCTTGAAATACATTTACCAAGTGTAGAGGAACAAATGCATGCCAAGGAATGTGCAAGGAGTATGTATAGCCATTTAGAGTTCATAATCTGACAGTGGGTGGTTAAACTGGCTGCTCAACAGAGCTATAATCTGAACAGGCACATTCAGAGTAAGATGTAGTAAAGGCCAGGACCACACATTATCTTTATAAAGCATCCATCCAAACATATAGAATAAGGCAAGTGGTCACTGGCTTTTGGGGGGGTAAATGCCTTCTCAATCATTTGGAATGCCTTCTCAATCAAATAGGAATTTGATGAATTATTGCACCCAGGGAGCTACCATTAAATTAGTCAAAGGGACCAGGGGGTTGCCATGTGTCAGTCTCTGAAAATTGTCACAGGTGCTCCACATGGAGTCCCTAAGGTCAGTAGATAGAGAAAGGCACCTTTGAGAGATGGCTTTCTGTCACACACAGGCGGACATTTCTCATCTCTAGTGGGAAATCATAGTTGCTTGGGCTGTTAGGCTGTTAAGAGGAATAGAGGCAAGCAAGCGAGATAAGTGTTTAAGGGAGAACAAGCCTGATATACATTTTTAAAATAATAAGTGATGTTGCTGAGAGATTATATCTCTAACTTGGATATTGGCATTATTATCACTCAGAACTGTTGGCTTAGTTTTCTTCCCCAGCAACAGGAACTCCAAGACTCACTAATGGTATCTGGTCCATTTTCTGCAGGCCCAGGGAGTGTTTTCGTCTCCTGACTTGTAGCCTTTTTTCTGGGTTATTGTGTTTCAGTCACACCTCCCTTAAAAATTTGGTCATTCCGGGGCTGGAGCAATAGCACAGCGGGTAGGGCGTTTGCCTTGCACGTGGCCAACCCGGGTTCGATTCCCAGCATGCCATATCCCTGGTTCAATTCTTCCATCCCTCTCGGAGAGTCCGGGAAGCTACCAAAAGCATCCTACCCACACAGCAGAGCCTGGCAAGCTACCTGTGGCATATTCTATATGCCAAAAACAGTAACAACAAGTCTCACAATGGAGACATTACTGGTGCCTGCTTGAGCAAATCGATGAATAACGGGATGACAGTGCTCCAGTGCTACAGTAATAGGGAATGTCAGCCAATATCGGTATCTGATGTACTATAATGATACTATAGTCAAGTGTGACAAGCTACCAATGACCCCTGGAAGTTATTAACTCCAGATGAAGAAAAACCAGGATAACCAGACTGAGGGCATATGTGTAGAGATTGTGTGTGTGTGTGTGTGTGTATGTGTGTGTTTAAAAGTAGTGTATGTATTTGTGTATACATCTAATATGGAAAAAATAGGGAAAAGCTAAGTTACCTTGTCAAGCACCTAGAAACATTTGCATAAGAGAATAGAAAGCCAGCATATGTGTAGAGATTTTGTGTGTGTGTTCAAAGATAATATATGTGTATATGTAAGGCTGGAGCGATAGCACAGCGGGTAGGGCATTTGCCTTGCATGCAGCTGACCCAGGTTCAATTCCCAGCATCCCATATGGTCCCCCGAGCACTGCCAGGAGTAACTGCTGAGTGCAGAGCCAAGAGTAACCCCTGAGCATCACCGGGTGTGACCCAAAAAGCAAAAAAAAAAAAAAGTGTATATGTATACGTATAATATAGGAAAAATAGGTAAAACCTAAGTTACCGTGGCAAGTCCTATGAAACAGCATAAAAGACTAGAAAGCCAGCTCAGTAGTACAATGGGTAGGGCACTTACCTTTACATGGTTTGAGCCCCAGAACCTCATACCTCATTACTCCTGTATATACCACCAGGAGTAATCTCTGAGCACAGAGTCAGGAATATGCCCTGAGCAGTGCTGGGTGTAGCCCCTCCCCCCCCCAAAAAAAAAGAATAAAACTACCAGAGAGGTTATGATTAATTAGCAATAGTTCAGATGCATGTCATCATCTAGACAGAACAAAACCTATATACTTCAGTCTGAAAAGACATTTAGTATATTTCCGTAAAACCCACTCTAACTGCTAATTCTGTTATATTCTCCTATATTTTATGGAATTCCTTGATTGACCTTTTCAAGCATTTATTTTAAAAGGAGTAATGGTATTCTTGGGGCTGGAGCAATAATGCAGTGGGTAAGGCACTTGCTTTGCACAGTGAACCCGGGTTCAATGCCCGTCATCCCACTGACTTCAGAGCCAGGAGTAACACTGGAGCACCACCAGGTGTGGCCCGAAAATAAAAAATAAATTTAGAAAGAGAGAGGATGGGGTTGAGGGGAGAGAGGAGGGGGGACAATAAAAACTTTGAGCTCAAGCTGGAACTTGCAATGTAAAAGATCCGATGAAGCATTGTGAGAACTTAGAATAGGGGGGAAATGTATTCAGAGTGAACCAGATGGTATCTTGGTTTCCTCTTAGAAACATTTGACAGTTGATCACACCTTCGTTCTTGTAGCACTTTCTTCACTGGACACCACACCCTCTTGGTTTTCCTCTTCTCTCAACCTTTCTCAGTTTAAGGAAACTGAGAAATGATACTTTTGTTCCTTCTTTTGACCCCTAAACGTTGAAACACCCCTCAGGCTCAAGGCCTTGGTTCTCATCTCTAGCTATACTCAGCGTGTAAGCTCATCACATGACTTTGAAAACCCACTGTGGGTTTTGTGATGTCCAACATAAACCTCTACGTCGTGGCTCACACCAGCCACATCCA
Organism: Sorex araneus; assembly: GCF_027595985.1. NCBI lineage: Eukaryota > Metazoa > Chordata > Mammalia > Eulipotyphla > Soricidae > Sorex > Sorex araneus. The sequence goes on along the minus strand of NC_073305.1, from coordinate 132,341,400 downwards.
TCTTACACATCCAATACAAATTGAATCCAGTTAAGCTGTGATCCTAACTTGCCCTTGGCTTGTACCTCTCTTATGCTTTCGTCTTCATAATTAGCTACCCAGCCCCAAAGCTTCATATTGTCAATTCCTGACCTTTCATTCCATGCTTCTCATCCATATAGAGTCCATCTTCTAGTCCCAATGAGGGTATCTTTGTAAGTACCCTAATTCTACCTACCAATTACCACTTATGGTGCTACAAATCTAGGCAACTGTCCTCATTTGGGACAAAGACAAATGTCACTATGGAAGTTCCTTCATCAAAATGTTTCACTGTCCATCTGGAATTGTAACTTAGTACAGCACTTGCCTTACATGTGTGAAACCCTGGCTTAATCGCCAGTACTGCATGGAGTGGGGATTTTGTGTGTGTGTGTGTGTGTGTGTGTGTGTGTGTGTGTGTGTGTGTGTGTACAGACACATATGGATGGGATTATATATGGGCTTTTGTATTACATATATATATACATATATCTCACTGTATCTCTGTATCACTGTCATCCCATTGATCATTGAATTGCTCAAGCAGGCGCTAGTAATGTCTCCATTCGTCCTAGTCCTGAGATTTTAGTAGCCTCTCTTTACTCGTTCTTCCAGGAGGCTCTTTTAAGGTAAGGGGAATGAGACCCATCATTGTTACTGTATTTTGCATATCAAATACACCACGGAGAGCTTGCCAGGCTCTGCTGGGCAAGGATGCTCTTGGTACCTTGCCAGTTTCTCTGAGAGGGAGAACTAGGCTATGAGAGGTCGGGAGCTTTGTTTTATAGTCTCTGGATCTTGGCCATTGATGGGATTACACGGCACCGGGGCAGTGTGTGGGTGTGGCTGCCAAGCTACTGGAAAATGGGAATTCTGGGTGGAGGAGGCCCAATCCCGATCCAAGCAGGCTTGGAGATCTCAGCCCCGGGTCCTGCATACCTGGTTTCCTCTGCCGGTTCCTTCATGTGTGAGGCTCATCCGAACATGTGGAGAGGGGCTTTAGCATGGCTGTGGCTGGGTTCCAGAGGTCTTCGGCTGCCAGGGCTCCGCTCGGGACGGGGAGGGAAACAACCCACCCTGCTTTGAGGGGCCCCGGTGAAGACAGCCAGGAACAGGGGCAAGAGACACTATATATATACATATATGTGTGTATGTATATATATATATGCACATACATATGTATATTCCCTTGATCAGTAGGAGATGACTCACAGCACTGGAATGTAAATTTCTAGTACCAGAGCACCCAGTTCAATCTCAAGCATCACATGGTTCCCCAACCACCATTGGGATTGACAAAGACGTTAATTCCTTGGGGCCAGTACAGCTGGTTAGGCATTTGCCTTGCACACAGCTGACATGGATTTGATCAGAGAAAAGCTTGTCCAACTGGGCTGGGAGTGAAGTTCCTTAGAGAGAAAGGAAAAGACATATTAATATTCTATTATGACAAAATGAGAAGGCCTTGGGAACTGGACTTAAAAGATGTGATTTTTTTTCATATATAGCAAGAGGAACTGATTGTTTTCAGTCGTGAGGGCTTGTATTTCAGAGGAACTTTTGGAAATAATGACCCTGGTGGCAGGAAGTAGAAAGGTTTAGAATGGCTGGGCTGGAGTCCATGGAGAGAAAGTGGCCTTAATCACGTCCAGAAGATTCAGAAGTGGGATTCTACCTCCAGCTGCTGCAAAGCTTATACCAGCTGGCTCCAGAAAAATCATTTTCAACTTCAACTCATGACCTGGGTTCAGTTCTGTACATCACAATATACAGAAACACATACAGTACACATGTGTCTACACAACACTTAGAAATGAATAGGTTCTGAAAATTTTTAAAGTGTTTTGGATTATACTCAGAGTTGTTCGGTGGCCACTCTCAGCAGTGCTCAGGGGACTGTGTGTTACTGGGATTGAACCTGGGGCTACCACATGCAAAGCACACAACTCCCCAGCCCAAAATGAGTAGATAAATTTAGACAAGACAAAGTGCCATGGTAGTGAGGCTTTTGAGCAAAGCAGGGAGATTTATGTGTTGACTGGAGAGGAGAGGTGTTTGGGGACCATTATTTTGTGGGGTTTGTTTTTGGTTTTTTGGTTTTTTGTGTGTTTGGGGTCTTTTTTTTTTTTTTTTTTGGATCATACCTGGTGGTGCTCAGGGGTTAGTCCTGCCTCCACACTCAAGAATTACTCCTGCTCGGGGGCCCATATGGGATGCAGGGGATCGAACTGGGTCAACCACATGCAAGCAAATGCCCTCCCCACTGTGCTATTGCTCTGACCCCCGTTTTGTGTTTTTGTTGGTGAATCAGTTGCCAATGATTTCATCTGTCATGCCCTGTGACATTTCCATAAAAAACCTAAAGGAAGAGGCCAGAGCAATATCACAGCAAGTAGGGCACTTGCCTTCACCTGGGTTTGATTCCCAATATCCACATGGTCCCCTGAGCATAGAGACAGGAGTTACCCCTGAGTATCACAGGGTATGGCCCCAAAACCGAAAAACAGAACCAAACCAAACAAAAAAGAAATGGGGTTTAAGAGCTTCTTGTTGGATAAACTTTGAAACTTTGAAGCTGGCATCTGGGGTGAGGAGGACGTCATGAACTTAGAGGGGCTTGGAACCCCTACTGCCTTCTCTCATACTTAGCTTTGAACCTTTTCAGATATTTGTTTTTTAGTTTCCCTGATAAAGTAAACTAGTCATCTGTACATTGTAGTCGAAGGCCATGTGGGGGAAGGGAGTTGCGGGCTGAATGAGGGCTAGAGACTGAGCACAGCGGCCACTCAACACCTTTATTGCAAACCACAACAGCTAATTAGAGAGAGAAAACAGAAGGGAATGCCCTGCCACAGTGGCAGGGTGGGGTGGGGGGGAGATGGGATTGGGGAGGGTGGGAGGGACACTGGGTTTACGGGTGGTGGAGAATGGGCACTGGTGAAGGGATGGGTTCCCAAACTTTGTATGAGGGAAGTAT